>NC_068356.1:146962847-147000347 GCF_020536995.1 Dreissena polymorpha | reverse complement strand
GTTTACTGCATCTGATGAGCTTCGTAATCTTGATATGGGAAACTCGTTTAATCACCTCATTTATATGTGTAACACTATATGTTGTTTAAAAACTTCAAACATGTGTTTGAATTATTCCTTGGTCATTGCTTGACTTTTAAATTTAAAATATCTATTGTTGTCAAACTTCCGGGCCGAAATACAAATATAGTGGATACCTGTTAAATGATCTGGGGATGTTGGCGTGTATATGCTTTTCTTGAAGTTGGGTGTTGTATTCCGTTTAACATCAATTATCAATACATTATTAAACCGTTTAACATTAAATGTCAGTACACTATTAAACACAATAGATAATGCCATTGTTGGCTTCAGTAGAGAATCACTGGGCATATTTTCATAATAAAATGCCAACGTTCACGTTTTACAATGTATTCTTTAACCATGAGGTACTTACACCATTGACTCATGGAATTTAGGACTGACATGAACTATGTAAAGTGTATGAAATGTGAAGTTTCCTTATAAGCGTGGCTAATGTTTTTACTGTTAAAGCACGCTGACGTCCATAGACCTGGAAAACTCATGCTTGCACTTGTGGAGACAGTCAAATCGGCACTGTACGTTTAAATTTAATAAATACAAAGTTCGATAAATTCTGAAATTAATGTGATAATTTGGACAAAACTTGATTATATCAGCGTTTTATTCGGTATTTTACTCAACAAGCGGGTATGAGACTGTAAGCGATGATTAGTCACGTGTAGGTGAGGAAATTAGTGGGTAAGTGGTTATAGTAGAGTGATATCTGGTCTTTGTCTGTAAAATCATACATGAGTTTATTGTCTTGAAAGCTTCTTGTAATTCACATTTCCCGATTAATAAAATAATGTTACATTTGATATATATGCTTAAAGGGGCAGTTTAACATTTTATGGCATGTATTGAAGCATGTAATTAAATGCTTTATTTTGATACATTAAAACATTTGACCTAAAAATCTCCAGTAAAAAACAAGAATACAATTTAAAAAAGGAAAAAAAGTAACCCTCAACAGGGCTCCAACCACTGACCACTGGAGTCATGGAGTGAAACGTATCACGCCTAGACCACTCGACCATCCATGCTAATCCTTAGAGCGGATGTATTTTTTACCTATATAAGCAATCCTCGTAGTTCCCAAAATTTAAGGACATATACAGAACTTTCCAAATTACTCAATCGTTTCGCGTCGCAAGACGCTTTATAATTTTCAGGTTTTCAAATCGTCAAAAGATGCACATAATATATATTTAAGAGCATGGTAAATGGACAGTATTACTATTTCCAAAATTTATCATAACTAAAACGAAAATTTGCTAATCTGAAAAAAACTTTTTTAAATTTTGTCAATTTACCAAAACGTTAAACGGCCCCTTTAAACATACGATTGATGATTACTTGTACGTGAGGTATTAACAAGCGTGACTTGCAAACAAATCAGTGGATGTTCTGTAAGTGTAATAAAAGGGTTATTCAGGTAAAGCGGTTGTTATGATTAGATTAGATCATATTAAACGATACATGCTTCGCTAAGCGACAATCATAGTGACCGTCATACGTGGTATCAGTTGAAAATAGAACACTGTTCAAGTTCGAAAGTAGCGCCCACTGTTATCAGTCCGTTGTAAGCGTTTGAGGTTACCACATTATGAGAATTACTGATAATGTAAGTATTAGTGTTAGTATTATGAATATGGTCATTATTATTATTTTAAGTTTTATCATAATTATTATTATTATTTATATTATTATTATTTTTTTTTTTTTTTATTTTTTTTTTTTTTATTATTATTATTATTATTATTATAAGTATTGGTAGTAGTAGCAGTAGTAGTAGTAGAAGTAGTAGTATTAATAGTAGTAGTAGTAGAAGTAGTAGTAGTAGTAGAAGTTCTTCATCATTCTTGTGCAGGTAAATATAGCTCTTTATTTCACCTGATAATTCGTTATGGAAAATACACGGTTTAATGAAGTTTAAACAACTTGTATTTGAAAGTTGTGTACAATTGGCCTTATTGTAATGATTCATTACACCACGCGAGTGAAACGTAAAAAAAAAATTCATGTATTTAACATTCGAACATTTAATTATGTTAAATTCAATCGTTCACAAGTTTACAGCACACTGAGAAAATCAAATAAAACTGATCCATTAGAAAATATTAATCTTCATTCAAACATGTGCATACAATTCATATAAGACAGATGGCAGAAGGCACTAATCAGCCGCATGTGTCAGAAAGTGCGCCATGTTGCCACATCTCAAGCAGCAGTCGCATTCGGGTGAGAATCGCATTATTAAACGAAATAATAATTTTACTCGGCTTATTCGACGAAATTTCAAAAGTAAATTGGAACAGATTGTTTGTGAGTGTCATAATTTAAACCGACACTGTGATGCTATATGTTCCGATGTGCAATATATAAGAATTTGTAAAACAAACAAAAGCGAGTTCTTATTGCATGCATATTTTGTAAAATTATTATTATTGATATTATTGACCAAGAAAGTAAAATAACAACATGTTTAATATGTATGATAACTAAGTCCTAAACATGTTTACCCTCAATTTATTTCAATTACAACGTTGATATTTGAAGTAAGTTTTCATAACTCAAGAATACACTATTTACACGTAAGTTCTGTGCTCTTCTTTCCAGATAAGCGATGAAGATGAATCTGTTGAACTGAGCAATGTTTTAAACATGCTGGGATATGGGCATGAGATTAGACAGAAACGCCGGGAATGCCATGAGGAAAGAGACAGACTACTTACTGCACAGTGGGGTAACGCGTACGATGTGATTACAGTCGGAAGTAAGGCAGAGGGGCTTTCTCGTTATTTTGAAAGTGATATGGACGTATTATGCGTTGATAACTTTATCAAATGCATAGAAGCCGGTTGTGACATAAACTCGATTCCAGAGAACACATCCGTTTGCAGAATGGATACTATGATATGTTATCCGGGACATTGCTTACTGCTGCTCGAGCGAGGATTCCCGATACAACTTTTGTTAGCAATGTGCGATAATGGACATGGGAAAATTCTTCTTAGTAGTGAGGCTTTTGTAAATTGTCTTAAAATGGCTTCACACTTTTTAAGAGGACCCATTCCAAATGAAAGAGCGGGGCCATCACTGCCATGCACTATTGGATACTTTAACGCCGACCGAGTATATGCATTTCGCTGTCATTGTCCTAGCATACTTCAGAGATGGGCATCCAGATCTCGACATTGGCCGCCATTTAATATTGTGAAAAAGGTCGTATCAATGGGAGCTTTTCTAACTCCTGTCGGGTTTAAAGGAAGCGAAACTAAGCATTTTGAGTGGAGAATTTGTTTCAACACAAGTGAGACAGAATTGATGATTAATCTTAACGACGCACAGATTAAATTATATGTTTTGTTGAAAATGATTGGGAAAGATATACTTAAACCACGACATAAAGAAATAACATCTTACATGTTAAAAAATATAGTTTTGTGGCTCGCTGAGAAAAACCCACAGTCCATGTTTCATGAGAAGAGTTTGTTTTCCTGGCTGCGTGAATCGCTACTGGAGCTGAGAACTGCATTGTCACAAAAACACCTTCCATAGTATATGATCCCGGAGAGGAACCTTATAGCAGCCACTGGAGTGACCGATATGCAGAATCGAAGATGGATCGCAACACTTACGGACATGTTGGATGCAGGGCCGGCGATAATTCTGAGGCTGCCTCTGATACGACAAGCCATCATCTCCCACCCGGATCCTTTCCTCTGGTACAATACGAGGAGAATCGAACTAGAGATTATTTTTTTAGAATGTACAAGCAGTGCCCAATTCTTGAATGAAAACATCCTCTTGAATGGAAACATCCTCGCAAACATTATCGATTATTGTATTCGAAATGGCCTAATGTGGCGTTTTCTAGAATTATTGTTAGATGTCTTTATGAACATGTGCGTAGAAGATAGTACGGACACAACTGTGGTATTTGGACTTTACCATATATTCATTCGCACGTTAATGTAAGAACTTTGAAAATATGCACATTCCGTCAAATGTACATATATGCATTTTATTACATGAGTCTTTGATACGAAATTGTTTTGTACGATTCACAGATTTAGTATGTGCGTTGACCTGAGTAGGGTGAGTTTTATTGAAATGTCCGGTGATTGGTAGTATAAAGTTAAGCCTGACTGCTAAATTACTGTATGCCAAAGTAATTAAACCAAGATCAACAACTATATTCATATAATTTCTAATGTTAATATAAGTAAAACATGTTAAGATTTATTGCTCAAACGCATGCAATACCGCGTTTAATGCGTATGATGTTAGCATGCGTCTGCATTAGTTTGTACCAGATTAATAGACGTTTGAAAAACCATACGAACCGCAAAATGACGTTTATTGCTAACCCAGTTACCTCTCATTTTTCACTCCATTCGATATCAATTAGCAAGGGAGATAATTGAAAACATACATGTAAATGCGGCCTTTATGTTGTGGTTGACACATTTCATATTAAGCTGTCTTGCCCATGCTTTGTTGAACTATATTTTTATTTTCTTTAACCATTATCGCCATCGTAATGTAATTTCTTCGCATCGGATATACAAACTATTTGTTATTAACGCAGTCGTGAACTATTTCTTTTCGTAAAATCATGATTACTTGTTCCCAATCACTTCTCAAGATTATAAACATCGTTTATAAACATTATTTCACGATATTATAAACTATTTCAGGGTAAAGCGTTAAACGTAGTGTTCTTTATAAGCGCCTGAAGCGTATTAAAATTATGATACCACGCAAAATATAGCGTTGGCATCATGTATGTTATTAATAGCCATCTTTATATGCTTAACAAATGTTCTCTTGTGCGATGTATACTACGTCCACATTTACATGTGGTTAAAAGGTGTTTTTCGAAAGAAAATTATTATGTGGTACCTGAGTGCGTGTTTTGTAAAGCATTAATTTCACGGTGTAAAAATGAGTTATTTATATCCTCTACAAGCCTTATTAATTTTTCTGATGATGTCCTTCGAGCATCAATAAGAAAATAATGATTACTCTATTTGTTCTATGATCAGGGTTTCTAATACATCAGTATTTAGTGCCAGCAGAACATTGGAAAGCAAAATGCATAGTGGAATAATGCGCGTCATACTATTCTAAATAACGCACGTTCAAGTCCCATTACTTCTTGTTTTGTAGGAGTATTTGTATAATTTAGTTTATTTAACGTGAACATATTATAGTTGATTTCTATTTTTTTATGATTTATGAACTCGTATACCTTAATATGCTATTGTGTATCTTTTTATATACGTATATGAATCTATACATATATGTTTATGCTTGTTTGACTTTTTCTTTGTTTAGGAAAATATTATTTAATTTCATTAATTGTTGCTGCATAAACCACTTCCAGAAGTATATATGCGTATGAATTGCGAAGCATGACTGATATGAGAGTATATATACTCATGGCCACAGTTAAGTCGACAACATACTTTAGTAGAAAACATTAAAGTTAATTTTCGCATATTTAAAATCCATCTGCCATATTGTTTGATACCCGAACGAAATATAATGGCAGCTTGCAGACTGAATGAAGAGCAAAAAACATACCTGGGTAGTAACTGTCACGGATAAATGATGAACGAGGGTCAGAAGATATTGTAAAAATTGCCGAAGATACGGGAAGCAATAATCTCGCATCCGGAGCAACTTGTGTGGTACAGTAAAAAGAAAGTGGAGCGTGAACTGCTGCACCTTAACATCTTGAACAGATACTTCCAGTGCAGTTTTGAGAATTGTGTGGCACATGTGTCGGCAGTATCGGATCCTATGCTGCAGGCGAAAAAGAGACGTAAGAATGAGATAGTGTGAGAGATCTGTCAGAGGATGTATTGCGAAGGAAGTCAAGTTGACGATGTGAATGGGATATTTAACAAGACGATTATTTAATTAATCTCATTTTGCAACAATCGTCGCAAATCATGGGTATGCACTTGTTAACATTGTCGCAAATCATAGACATATGTATATATTTATTCTTTAGTGAATGCGTATTTCTTTTTGAAACTGATCACTTTATTCTAGAAACGTTGTCTTATGAAGATGATTAATAATCACATGTTATGCTACCATAGACCATTTAAACGATACATAGGCAGTCATCCCTCTTTTAGCTTTATCTGTGTAAATGATGGCTGCTCTCAAGTGTATTAAAAGGTGGTGTAATGTAATGGGTCATTACGTTAGCCATTATTTCATCATGACACAATGTTGTCAGCATGTTTTTCCACTGTTTAATAATATACTGACAGTGGATGTGCACCGTGCGTGTCGACGATGGGAGAATTCGTGTGATTGAATATTTTCACTTCTAAAATGCCCAGAAATCAGAGACAGACAAAGAACGCAGTAAACCAGCGAAAACTCATTGTATATATGTACAGAACCACTCTTAAAGAGTTACGAGAGAAGATGGTTCTTAAATTATAAAGGTGTTCAATGATAGTATATCATAAAAACTGTCACATCTACAAGAAATAAAAAAAACATCCGTAAGAAAATTCGATTTAAAATGATTACTTTTGTTAAAATAAATACACAAATATATTAACACACAAACGGTATACAATAGCAGAATATGCAATTTATTTGTACACGATAAACAGTTTGTAAGGTATATTACTTTTTGATACGCATTTGACATCGCGCACACATTAATACATTTGGTTTCGTTTCTTCATGAAAATGTCATGACATGATCTGGAACTGAGTTTAACGATGCGTCCATCCGACAGCAGTAAGTATATTTTCTCTCATCGGCTTAATGCGTTGAAACTTTGATTTACCAATAGATCACTTATTGTCTAAGTGGCTCTTATATTTGCATATAGCGGACACAGCATTAAAAATTATGTTCACTTTCAACACTCGTCCTACAGATAAAACAACATCGTCTGTTTTCTTGTACACCTTCATAACATCCTGTTTCTATACTAATATGTGCACAGCGGAATTTTGCCAAGGCACTACGTTGTGCTCGACTTTAATTAATACACTTGACGTATGGCTTTGATCATGTCACTTAAAATATCATGACTTAGGATGAGCTACATTAAGAGCACAACACAGAGGTGTATGTAACGTAACATTTTCTGTTAATATGTTATTGTTTGTATAACTTGCTAAGCTGTTCAGCCGGATTCACGTATTCTTTATTTGCGATTTTAAATTGTCTCACCCGTAAAAAACTAATCCGAATCGTATGTTACGAGTATGTTCTGGTAAACATTAACAAAAGCTTATTATAGCATATTTATGACGGTGATGTGCCCTTATAATAGCTACAATACGTATCGTTCGGCAATTACTTATTACATCAAATGTGTCAGGTTATTTCATACTGAAATTTTAAATTTCAATTGTTTTAATGCATGAATGATATTGGTTAAAAAAGCAGTCAACAAAAATGTAGTCAGGTAATACATCTGGTAATATAGAGTTTCTTCTTAAATGTGAGTAAGCCACGAAATCATCAGCCTTTGTAGAATGTGAATTAAGAGATTAACATCAAAACTCGCATTACGACCTATATCAGTATTTAAATTGAATTTCGTATCCGATTCGATCTGGTCAGTCCCTTGTGTCATTCCTCATCAGCATGGTAATCTGTTAGACACGCGGCAGTTTAGTTTCACAACGATTTGTTTTTACTGTAACACCGGTTACGCAATATGCGTCTGCCTTTTCGGATAGTCGTTAAAAAACGGGATGAATGTCAAATCATCAATGTCAAATCTGGGAATAATTGAAGAAATAAAGTATAATGAAACAATGAAAATCGATATTCAATGTGTAGCCCCTTAACTGCACAATACGGATCAACCATTAACCCTAATGCCACACTGACCTTGTTATCGCGTGATTGTAACGGCGAGCATGAGTCTAGTTTCGGAAAATGTCGATACATCCCTGAAATTGAAAATCTTTGTGTTGCAGGTAATGCTTGTTCAAAACGGATAGCTTTCCTTAGAATTGAACAAATTGTTATTGAATCATCATGTGCTAACACATGTCATAAAATATATGTGATTTCATATATATTATAATCCAAATTTTTATACATGTTTACATTTTGTGTTATGAATAAAAAATAAATCGGAAAAACTTTATTATTTTATTTTCTTAGTCAACGGCTTAAGATATCAACTTAAATGAAGTGGTTTTTAGTAGGGATGGAAACGAATACCGATTTTGGTATTCGAATATTCGGTCATCCTTCCGAACGAATATTCGGATATTCGGTCAACATCTGTTGGAAAAAAAGTCAACTTTGTTTACCGTACCATTACTGCATGAATTCTACTTTCGTGTTTACCGGAAGTGCACCGGAAGTGACTAAATATTGACACAGCGTTGCCGTCGCTAATTCGAAGCTGATTTTGTTGATTACTTTTTAGTGATAAAATTGAATGACAAAACTGTTTTTAAACTATTAATATTGTACATCAACAATAGAACGAGAAACATTATATTACATGACGACAAAATAATTACATGACAAAACAGAACTTTAACGAATTATGTACATAGCCACAACACGCTTTGAACCTGTTTAACAGACTAAACAGTCAGTCTTTTAAAGTTGCCACGTTTAAAAGTCACTTGGATCGGCGACTTCTTATCGGATGATGTCGTGAAATACTTCCAAGCAGCGGAAGGCGTAGGTGGCATTTTGCTTGGACAGAGATTTACTTTATGCGTGTAGCAATTATAATATTTTCAATTAAATGAGGGCGAACTACCAAAAACATTTCTTTAAGTATAATACCTGATTGAATATTGAGTAATTAATTAAAGTTTGGACCATACGATACGCAAATACTCATTAGAGGTTGAGTAAATTATTTTCTAGAAGCTTTTTTGATTGGACAACTTGATTATAACCATATGATCATTTTTTTTTCACACCAAGTCGGCACTGTCTTTACTCATTTAATCTTTGAGCATTTTAAATGTAATTCGAGTTATTAGATCAAGACGGGTCGGTGTTTTGATTGCCGACGCGATTTGCACCTATCATAATTTTGACACAAACTGTCTGTCTTTGTTAGGCAATTAGCGATATTTATGACCGGTATAATGTCATCACCATAGCGACGCATTATCGCGCGTAGCAAGAATAAACATTATGACACGAGGAACAACTTTTTTTACAATGTTTGAAGGAAATTTCACGAAAACAAAGTCTTTTAAATTACTCGATTTTTTTATTTTTTTCTTCCGAATATTCGATTCGGAAAACTGTATCCGAATATTCGGTCCGGGACCGAATATTCGGATATTCGGTGACATCCCTAGTTTTAAGATGATTTACTACATTGAATACCTGCTAATTTAAATTAATTTATCCACGACGTCCGGACCATGTGAGAGTGGGGTTGCATCTTGCCGCACGTGCATATATGCGAATATAATTGATTTGTGTACACCCATTTTTTTCTCTCGGTCCAATTTAGTTGGTAAGTTTTGTTTATTTTTGGTTAGCAATTGACTCAAAAACATTTATATTTTTTAAAGTGTCTTTCTATGTTTGTCACACGTTGAACTTCTTAAGACGCGACATGCAACCACGTGCAGCATACGGGAACATGACAAGGCCCGTATTATGGTATTGGAAAAACCATTTAGTTAAAAAAAATAACAACACCAACAACACCAGTCACACCAATATCCCACGATTTTTCTTTCATTTTTATAAAAGCAATAGATGGTTCTAACAAACTAACAAACGCCAAACATATTCTACGTGTAATAAATATTCTTTAAATGTCCGCGCTCGCCTTCAAATGTATTCATTGCTTTAGAAAACATGAGTCAATGAAACTTAAAAAAAAATGTCAGTATTATTAAATTACATACAGTCAAAGACTTTAGATTATTATAATTATAAGCGAATGAGTGGTTAACATATACGTCATAATCGCCTTCTGTAATATCATTTTTCACATGCAAACATTTCTGTAGTATATAAAAGTTTTCATAAAAATGAAATACTTGTGTTGGATTATGTTTTTATCGTTCAAGAACTGTGAACGTAAAAATGTTTCGCAAACATATATTCATAATAATATATTACTGCTTACCATATTGTTATGCATACGAATGGAATGCCGTGAATTGGTCAAGTCTTGTCAAGAATTATAACTAATACCGTTGATATGCCCCTTTCAGTGTATCACTTTAATGATATCGATACATATTACTAATTATTTGTGTTTTCATTTACATTAAATTCTTCATGTGTTTTTGCATATAGCAATATATTGATCAAGTAATTCCAAGAATTACAATTAAAAAACGTTGATATGCCAAATAAAGAGGTTGAGCTGTAAACGATTTAAATGTTGTGATTTTCAATCTTTAAACAACACATGATAATCAACGAAAATCGTTCAATATAAATAATTTAATTTATTATTTCTACCATAAATGCAATTCGTTTTACTTTTTATTAAATTCGAAATGAATAATATACACCGATATATGAGTGTTATCTCTTGTTTGCTTCAAAATAAATTTTTGTTTATCTCATGATTTAAAGAGCTCCGGCTCACGGACATATCAAAACAGTGTCTTTTATTTTGAACAATAATGAATTTTTGAATGTGCACACGAACGCTATTTTAACTCGTATATCGCTGATGTTATGGCAATTCTTGCTTTAAGCTTATATGATATATGTTTTATTCATGAGAATTGTCTCTCTTTTATTAAAAGGATCGTATACAATCGATAAATAATCGAGACACTATTTAAAATGTAGGTGTTGTGGTAAAATAGATTTTGAGTGTACATGTATCCCATTTGCCGTGGTTTGCAACATGTCAAGAAACTGTCCACATTGAAAGCCAGTGTTAGGAAAACATGTTTTTGTCAAAGTGTTATAAGGCGATGGAATTCAATTAACATAAAATTCAAACATGTAGCTCTTATAACAATTACCGTTGTGTACCGTCTCGTTTAAGTTCCAAACACATGGTTCAATCATAATAAACGCAACAAATCCCACATAAATTATTGCAATCTCAGTAGTTGAGGTGACAAAACGGAACAAGTAATAATAAAGTTAATATATACTATTATAATCAAATATGTAATAATCAAATCAATATTATTGACGTATATAAAGTGTGTATAAAACCCCCAGTCAAATTTTCTATTTCTGAATAGCCAATGGGTATGCTAGTCGCAAACTTTGCAGATCGGTAAATTACTTAACATAAATACACACATAAAGGTTTTATAAAACACTTTTTATTGAACATCAATACAATAATGTTTTCCCCAAAAAATACATTTCGCAAATAAAAACTGTGTGTACATATAAGGAAATAACACTGAATTCAGCAGACAATTTAATAAATATGTCTTGGTAAAAAAATAAAGATAATGCTGTTCGATGGTACAAATATGTTTTTTATCCAATATTAACGAACAGTATACACCAATACACTAGTTAATAACCAAATGCTCTTACATAACTGTACAGATGGCGGAAGGTGGTCCTTGGCGTGATAAGTCAGGTCATTATAGTTTCAAAAGAAACAGCGACATTAACAGTCGTCACTGTATAGTAAGTACCGATGAATGTGCAGTTAACGTAGAAGTTGTAAGTACTGATGTTTGCTTAGTTAACGTAGTAGTTATAAGTACTGGTGTATGTTCAGTTAACGTAGAAGTTGTAAGTACTGATGTTTGCTTAGTTAACGTAGTAGTTATAAGTACTGGTGTATGTTCAGTTAACGTAGAAGTTGTAAGTACTGATGTTTGCTTAGTTAACGTAGTAGTTATAAGTACTGGTGTATGTTCAGTTAACGTAGAAGTTGTAAGTACTGATGTTTGCTTAGTTAACGTAGTAGTTATAAGTACTGGTGTATGTTCAGTTAACGTAGAAGTTGTAAGTACTGATGTTTGCTTAGTTAACGTAGTAGTTATAAGTACTGGTGTATGTTCAGTTAACGTAGAAGTTGTAAGTACTGATGTTTGCTTAGTTAACGTAGTAGTTATCAGTACTGGTGTATGTTCAGTTAACGTAGAAGTTGTAAGTACTGATGTTTGCTTAGTTAACGTAGTAGTTATAAGTACTGGTGTATGTTCAGTTCACGTAGAAGTTGTAAGTACTGATGTTTGCTTAGTTAACGTAGAAGTTGTAACTACTGGTGTATGTTCAGTTCACGTAGAAGTTGTAAGTACTGATGTTTGCTTAGTTAACATAGAAGTTGTAAGTACTGGTGTATGTGCAGTTCACGTAAAAGTTGTAAGTACTGGTGTATGTGCAGTTCACGTAGAAGTTGTAAGTACTGATGTTTGCTTAGTTAACGTAGTAGTTATAAGTACTGGTGTATGTTCAGTTCACGTAAAAGTTGTAAATACTTGTGTATGATTAGTTAACATAGAAGTTGTAACTACTGGTGTATGTTCAGTTCACGTAAAAGTTTTAAGTACTGGTGTATGATTAGTTAACATAGAAGTTGTAACTACTGGTGTATCTTCAGTTTACGTAAAAGTTGTAAGTACTGGTGTATGATTAGTTAACATAGAAGTTGTAACTACTGGTGTATGTTCAGTTCACGTAAAAGTTGTAAATACTGAAGTATGATTAGTTAACGTAGTAGTTATAAGTACTGGTGTATGTTCAGTTCACGTAAAATTTGTAAATACTGGTGTATGATTAGTTAACATAGAAGTTGTAACTAATGGTGTATGTTCAGTTCACGTACAAGTTTTAAGTAATGGTGTATGATTAGTTAACATAGAAGTTGTAACTACTGGTGTATGTTCAGTTCACGTAAACGTTGTAAGTACTGGTGTATGATTAGTTAACATAGAAGTTGTAACTACTGGTGTATGTTCAGTTCACGTAAAAGTTGTAAGTACTGGTGTATGATTAGTTAACATAGAAGTTGTAACTACTGGTGTATGTTCAGTTCACGTAAAAGTTGTAAGTACTGGTGTATGATTGGTTAACATAGAAGTTGTAACTACTGGTGTATGTTCAGTTCACGTAAAAGTTGTAAATACTGGTGTATGATTAGTCAACACAGAAGTTGTAACTACTGGTGTATGTTCAGTTCACGTAAAAGTTGTAAGTACTGGTGTATGATTAGTTAACATAGAAGTTGTAAGTACTGGTGTATGATTAGTTAACGTGGTAGTTATAAGTACTGGTGTATGATTAGTTAACATAGAAGTTGTAAGTACTGGTGTATGTGCAGTTCACGTAAAAGTTGTAAGTACTGGTGTATGTGCAGTTCACGTTAAAGTTGTAAGTACTGGTGTATGTGCAGTTCACGTAGAAGTTGTTAGTACTGATGTCTGCTTAGTTAACGTAGTAGTTATAAGTACTGGTGTATGTTTAGTTCACGTAAAAGTTGTAAGTACTAGTGTATGATTAGTTAACATAGAAGTTGTAAGTACTGGTGTATGATTAGTTAACATAGAAGTTGTAAGTACTGGTGTATGATTAGTTAACATAGAAGTTGTAAGTACTGGTGTATGTGCAGTTCACGTAAAAGTTGTAAGTACTGGCGTATGATTAGTTAACGTAGAAGTTGTAAGTACTGGTGTATGATTAGTTAACATAAAAGTTGTAAGTACTGGTGTATAATTAGTAAACATAAAAGTTGTAAGTACTGGTGTATGATTAGTTAACATAAAAGTTGTAAATACTGGTGTATGATTAGTTAACATAAAAGTTGTAAATACTGGTGTATGATTAGTTAACATAAAAGTTGTAAGTACTGGTGTATGATTAGTTAACAAAAAATTTGTAAATACTGGTGTATGATTAGTTAACATAAAAGTTGTAAGTACTGGTGTATGATTAGTTAACATAAAAGTTGTAAGTACTGGTGTATGGTTAGTTAACATAGAAGTCGTAAGTACTGGTGTTTGATTAGTTAACATAGAAGTTGTAAGTACTGGTGAATGATTAGTTAACATAAAAGTTGTAACTACTGGTGTATGATTAGTTAACATAAAAGTTGTAAGTACTGGTGTATGATTAGTTAACATAGAAGTTGTAAGTACTGGTGTATGATTAGTTCACATAAAAGTTGTAAGTACTGGTGTATGTTTAGTTAACATAGAAGTTGTAAGTACTGGTGTATGATTAGTTAACATAAAAGTTGTAAATACTGGTGTATGATTAGTTAGCATAAAAGTTGTAAGTACTGGTGTATGATTAGTTCACATAAAAGTTGTAAATACTGGTGTATGATTAGTTAACATAGAAGTTGTAAGTACTGGTGTATGATTAGTTAACATAAAAGTTGTAAGTACTGGTGTATGATTAGTTAACATAGAAGTTGTAACTACTGGTGTATTTTTCAGTTCACGTAAAAGTTGGAAATACTGGTGTATGATTAGTTAACATAGAAGTTGTAACTACTGGTGTATTTTTCAGTTCACGTAAAAGTTGTAAATACTGGTGTATGATTAGTTAACATAGAAGTTGTAACTACTGGTGTATGTTCAGTTTAGGTAGAATTTGTAAGTACTGGCGTACGTACAGTACATCATAAATTAACAATAATGAATTCAAACATGTGTTTTAACAATTTGCTGTGTAGATTGCAGATTATATTGACCAAAATTAATAATGTGTGAATGTAACGTCCCTTGTCGAACACTTTTTCAGGCATAAATATATGCATTTATCAAGATTAATCCATTCATGTTCCCGTTGTTTATGTCGGTACTGATTTCTTGTTCTACGATTAATCATTGCAACTTCATATGAAATGCGCATATCTATTTATGTTATTTTTGAAACTTAAAAAAGTAGTCAGTTGTTAAATGAATTTAATTTCTATACAACTTAATACTAATATAACATGTATGCGTTTGTATTGCTATCATCAGTTTAATAATGTCTTAGCAACATATTAATAGGTCATGCACTTGTCTTCAATGCTTTCGGGTTCAGGGTGAACATGCCTCCGTAGAGACATGCATTTTGATGAACTCCCTTGGGTATAGACATGAGATCAGACATGCGCGGAGGGACGCCTACAGGGAGCGGGATATGCTAATGAATACACTATCTCGTGTATCAATAGTGAGATCAACGAGTAGTAGAGCAGAAGGACTGACATGTATGTTTGAAAGTGACTGGGATAAAATGCGTATTGTAAAAGACAAAAAGTTTTTAGAAGAAGGTGTTTATAATGACACATGGCTTAGGCAGAGCATTGTGTTTTAATTAAACACCGGATTGTGCCACCAGGGATATTCTAGGCATTAAAAAATATGACGTAGTTCAATGATTCCATAATTCGTCTGTTTTTCAAAGTGGTTGATTGGAATAGGTGATAATTTTACTTATCATTATTTATCATATCTAAATTGTGTACGTCTGTTGACAATGAATTTAAACTGGTGTATCGATGATGGAATAATTTTTTTAATAAGTTGATTATTTACAATCATACATAGAAATTGACATGAAATAATATAGCGGCATTTCATACAATTTTGTATTGTACAGATAAAAATAAAAAATATTATTACATTTTTGTGTACTAAAAATAATATAACAAATAACTAGTGCGGCTTTAGTTGTATAGCGTAAAACTTCAATCTTACCTAGAAATTAACATGAAATAATATATCTACGTTTCATACAGATTTGTTACATACAGATAAGTGTAAAATATACTATTCAATTTGTAAGAACTCTAATTAATATAACAAATTACTAGCGCGGCGTTAGTTTTATAAAAGTAAACTTAAATATTTTTAAAACATTGACTTTCAGGTAATTAATTTATCGATGAATCATTAATACATCGGTTTCCTCATGGGGCTGAATTATTTACCACGGTATTAAGCATTGACAGTATTCAAGTACAATTTAACACTGCCTAAACAGATACAATAATCAACAACGTCAATATCTTAATTGCTTTATTAGCCGATGCTGTTTTTGTAATAGCCGTAAAGTAAATACCAGCTGAATCGTCTATAAATACGTCAATTGAAGAACCATTCTTTAACAATCACAACTCTTGTTTGCGCATTTAATTTTAGCCGCTAGACTGCGACATGGGGAATTAGAGGTTATCTTAAATAAACACATTATCAATTGTTTGTGTTGATGTTTAATATATTCTTATACTCATTCCAGGATTCTTTATCTTGCTAAACGACATTTGCTGTCCTGTTAACGAGGTGATCAGTACACGTGCTTTTCTTCAAGACGACCGGCGCATTTGCATAAGGTAAGTCGCGATAGTAACGGACAGGTGGGGTGTCCTCATGGTACTCGCACACATACTCCCTTCTCTACACACACCACAATACAAACATATTCCAGCGAGGTTGTATTAGCTCACCTGTAACGAAGTGACACGGTGAGCTTATGTGATCATATGATGTCCGTCGTCCGGCGTGCGTGCGTGCGTACGTCAACAATTTGTTTGTGTAGAAGTAGAGGTCACAGTTTTCATCAAATCTTTATGCAATTTGGTCAGAATGTTTATCTTGATGAAATCTGGGTTGGTATTGTATTTGGGTCAACTGGGGTAAAAAACTAGGTCACTAGGTCAAAAATATATAAACCTTGTGTAGACAATAAAGGTCAAAGTTTTCACCCAATCTGTATGAAATGTGGTCAGAATATGTTTATCTTGATGACATCTGCATTTGGGTCATCTGACGTTAGAAACTAGGTCACTAGGTAAAATCATAGGAAAACCTTGCGTAGACAATAGAGGTCTAAGTTTTAATCAGATCTTAAATAATATGGTTAGAATGTTTATCTTGTTAAAATATGGGTTGGGATCGAATTTGGGCCATCTAGGGTCAAATACTTGGTCACAAGGTAAAAGTTTAAACAACTTATGTAGACAGTAGAGTCCACAGTTTTCATCCAATCTTAATAGCATTTTGCCAGAATGTTATTCTTGATAAAATCTGGATTGGGATTGCATTTGGGTCATCTTACGACAGAAACTGATTCACTAGGTTAAATAATAGAAAAACCTTGTGTAGACAATAGAGGTCACAGTTTTAATCACAGTTTTCGTCAGAATGTTTATTTTGTAAAAATCTGCGTTGGGATCGAATTTGGGTCATCTGGGTTCAGAAACTAGGTCACTAGATCAAATCATAGAAAAACCTTGTGTAGAAAATAGAAGTGATAGTTGTCATCTGATCTTAATGAAATATGGTCAGAATATTTATCTTGATAATATCTGATTTTGGATCGTATATGATCATATGGGGTCCAACATTAGGTCACTGGGCCAATTCTAGTTAAACATTGTATAGATGAAAGAAGTCACAGTTTCCATCACGTCTTAATGGAATTTTGTCAGAATGTATTAATTGATTAAATCTGGCTTGGGATTTTTAATGGATCATCTGAGGTCATAAAGTAGATCGTCTGGTCTAATCATAGTCAAACTTCATGTTTATGATAGATGTCACAGTTTATCAGATCTTTATGAAATTTAGTCAGAATCTTGATTAAATCTGGGTTGGTATTATATATATTTCAACTCAATTCCTAAACATGAACTAATGCACTTTGATGACATTCAATTTTTGACCACTTGTGCACATTAATTTATTGATATGAATTATATGAGTTATCAAGTGGATAAAGGAATTATTTATACTATATTTTCTGCCCATTTGTACTTCATGCTAGCAATAGTCTGATAGAATTTAAGTTGATGTAGCAAGGTTAGTCAGGTGAGCGATTAAGGGCCATCATGGCCCTCTTGTTGTTTTTGTTATCTCAACTTTTGTTTATTTCCCATCCATATTAGTTCAACCTTAGTTAATATAATACTGAAAACACTAAAATCCTCAATTTTAACTCAATTTATATGCAAAACAACAACAACACTAATTTCTTATTTTTAGTCAAAACGCCGCAAATTTCCCAATCCAAAGCCATTTCCAAATCCATTTCCAAAATGGTGAAAAATAATACTGGTAATAGGCAATAGCAGCTTTAATTCCAAGTTCGCCACTACTTTCGGCAGTCTAGTAAGTAAATTATGAAGGAGAGCAGGGGCACACGCATGAACATTGGTCCTCATATAATTAAGCTTCATTTATTAAAGGACCCCACATACATCGTAATACAATGTTCCAATGAGTCGCTACAAGATATGAGGATCAAACTTACATTGGTCTGTAATAGCATCCAATCAACATGCTTTATAAGCGAGTTTTTACGTGTAAAGAAGAACACATTGCGCAGTCAAAATGCCCGTGGTAATGTTCGTGGCTTTGTGTGACTGAAACATTATCCGTTTTCGTTAGAATGAGTGGGTTATGTATAAACGAAAGCGGAAACCGTTGTGGTAAATACAAAGGGAATGGATGGTTTATTAATAAGTGTTTATGATTATCTTAATCGTTTATTGGGTTAATACTACTTTTTATTATATAAACCTATTCACATCAGTAACAACTTTAAAAGGAGTTATTGATTCATATGTGACTTAAATTGTGTTAATGTTTTTCTACGCATGTGATTTTTTCTATGGTTGGTTACATAAATAATCTTCCGACAATCTTCGCAATTCATATTGATAATTATTCTGGGGCCATAAAGACGCCAGAAAGACGTTTTAGTCATTGTGATTAAATTAAACAGACTCATACAATCAAATAATTATGAAAGGTTTATTAGTTAATTGTATGTGTACTTCGAATTTTAGTTATATGACTAAGACGTCTTTAAGATGCCGGAATAATTAAAACTATTAATTGCTGTTACTCACAATAAATAAAGTAAGTTAGTTTCAGGGGCTAATACATGTATTCACATATTATACAAAATGATTTAATTTGAAAATATAATACCATGACTACAGGTATAAACATAAACGTAATTAAAGTTTTACAGTGTATCAAAGTTTCAAATTGTATTAAAAAAAATCGTAAACATTATGTTAATATATTTTTGGTAAATAATCACATATGAAGTTATTTCAATTAAAGCTTTATTGATTAACATTAAACAAGGGTATTCAATAAAATGAGCCTTTACAAAATAAAAACGTATGAAATATGCTTACTAAAATTGTAGTAATGGAATGAAATACATAAAAGAAAATATGCAGTCGATCACCGTTATTGAGAAGTATTCCTGATTTTGTCCTTTAGAAGTTAATCGGAAATACAATATTTAATTTAAACTCCGCTACTTCGAATTACCGCTATTTCGAACGCATTAATCCGGTCCCGTTTCAAGTTATAATACGTATATAAAAAAGTGATTATTTGAAGTGCTTATTAGCGAGTTCGCAGTCTTACCTATTATTGCTAACAATTATTGTTCTCATCTCCTGATTCCAACATTTGTTTTATTCATTTACGCTTGACAGTGTATTGAATTTATGAGCTTGAACAAAATCCCTTCTAAAATATATTATTAGATAAAAAGAATCGAAGACTTTTTATACTATAACACAAATTTAAATTCAAACAATCAAATAATAATATACGTAACGATAATACTACTAGTTATACTAATGTTCATAATAATAATTATACTAATACTAATTATAATAATAATAATAATACTTATAATAATAATAATAATAATAATAATAATAATAATAATAATAATAATAATAATAATAATAATAATAATAATAACAATCCCGGCGAATCACATATCACGAGGTTCGATTTTGTACAAGTTTGATGTCAACATTTTTCGCAATCATTCAACAATGCAGAACAGAAAAAATATTGTATTCACTTAAAGTCACTATCACGCTCACCAATGCATACGGCTACTGTATTATGCGATATAAAAACATTCGACAACAAGTAGTACCATACGATGGTTAATTACAATAGGAAGACCCTAAAAACAAGTAACGTTGATGTAAAAACGTTATATTACAAACATTCGGCATGTTTTAAGCATCAAATATATCTAAATATCGTTCCATGATGTCATCTACTTTCGCTTCCGAGTCAGGATCGGATTCATTAGGGTTGCGTTTATTTGCATAATTTATACAAGCCATTTTCGCATTCGCTAATTTCCAGTTACCCAGAATTCATTTTGATTTCACAGAATGATTATTCATGAGAGCTACGTCATGCTTCCGACGCTTACCGTATCCAATCTCGTGTTCGCCCGTAAATGTTCGGATATTTCACGGGAGATATAAATGGAATTATTTGTGGCCACAAAAAAATAAAAACGAGCATTTTGTATCTCGTTAAATCAATTCTACCAGACAACATCTAACGTTGAAATTTTGCATTTTGCTAAAAGGAACATTGATTTTTTATGGGTTAGCTTTATTTAACGAAATATTCGATATTTTTGAGCGTGATTGTTACTTTAAAGGGATCTTTTCACGCTTTGGTAAATTGACAAAATTGAAAAAAATTGTTTCAGATTCGTAAGTTTTCGTTTTAGTTATGATATTTGTGAGGAAACAGTAATACTGAACATTAACCATGCTCTAATATAGCCATTATATACATCTTTTGACGATTTTAAAACCTAAAAATTATAAAGCGTTGCAACGCGAAACGATTGAATAATTTGGAAAGTTCTGTTTTTGTCGTTAAATTTTGTGAAACTACGAAGATTGCTTATATGAGGTATAAAATACGTCAAGAATGTGTACTCGGCGGAATAGCTCAGTAGGCTAAAGCGTTTTTACTTCAGGACTCTGGCAGGACTCCAGGGGTCACTGGTTCGAAACCTGCTCCGGGCAATGTTCTTTTCCTTTTTTAAATTTTTTTCTTGATTTTTTACTGGAGCTTTTACGATCCAATGTTTACATTTATCAATATAAAGCATTTAATGAATAAGTTAAAAAAATGCCAAAATCTGTGAAAAGGCCCCTTTAAGCATTTTACAGCTCAACGTGATCGCTTTTATAAAATGTTCATAGATTCAGGCGTGAAAAAATATTAATAAAGATAGATAGTTTTATTTGTGTATATATGCCAAGCAATTTACAATTGAATATAATCAATGCAATACAATATCTTAAAACATAAAAAAGCCATTTACCACAGATTTAAATAAGATAACGACATGATGTATACACATGATAACCCGTAAAGCCTAGACATGGTAACATTAATAAGCTTATTTCCAACGGGGTCACTTGATTTAGTCAACCATATCTTATCAGTGATTATAAATATATAGTGTTTTTTTCAAAGTTCCTAATATAAAATCGACATGATCTTACAAATTATTTATTTTACATTTTCATTGAATCTTTCAAAAGTTGACATGAAAATACACAGACAGAAACAAATTAACATAAAAATAAGGAATTTCATAAAATAAAACAAATCTAAAAGTAAAAATACACGGAATTAACGTCTATCTTCATTTCATTTAATAAATGTTTTTTACCAAGTTTCTTAAAAGTAAATTTCGATTTGATGGACTTTGTATGATAAGGTAATGAATTCCAATCCTGTGTACCATTTTAGTAAAAAGAAGAACTAGTTAAGCCTTCAACTTGAGGTACAAAAACATTAAATCTTGATCTATTCCCATACTGATGGACATTTGAAAATTGGAAATTGTTAATTAAACGAACCATTTTATTTTGGAATATATGTAGCTCGTGCTTAAGCTGTTTCGTGAGCCCACAATATCACGAAGACGATGCATAATCTAAATGGCTTTGTATTAAAGAATCACATTAGCTTCTTCTAAGACGTTTACATAGTCTGAGATTTTATAACATGATCATTAGATTGTATATAAAAATTTACCACCTTAGTGAGTTCACGAAACAAAAAGAAAACACTCCGTATTGCCTAGATGGAGGGATAGCTTATTGTCTATTAACCACTTACTACAGTACAAGAGCTCTTTGCCTTAAACTTGACTGATGATACTTGGATCTTTATGTAAATACAAAATTGCACTATCATCAGCATAGAGTATAAATGTACAGTTTGATGATATACCTGTTTTCATATATTAGCATAAGTCAAAAACAAGAGAAGACCCAGTATACTCCGTTGGTGAACACCACACACAACCGATTCGAAAACCGATTTAGCGGCATTAACATGTACAGACTGCGTCCTTTCAGTTAGGTACGATACATAATCGTACGGTAAAGAAAATAATGCATTAGAGGTACGAGTGTTGTGTGTGTATATAAACAATACACACTACACGATTTTGCATGAGGATTGTTCAATATAACTAATTGTACTATTCTGTCTAGTAATGTTTCTTTTAAAGAGATCTTTTCACGTTTTGGTAAATTGACACAATTGAAAAAAGTTGTTTCAGATTCGCAAATTTTTGTTTTAGTTATGATATTTGTGAGGAAACAGTAATACTGAACATTTGCTATGGTCTTATATAACCATTATATGCATCTTTCGGCGATTTAAAAACCTGAAAATCATAAAGCGTTGCAACGCGAAACGATTGAATAATTTAGAGAGTTCTGTTGTTGTCGTTCAATTTTGTGCAACTACGAAGATTGCTTATATGACATAAAAAATACGTCCTATGAACACAATTGGCAGGATGGCCGAGCGGTCTAATTGGTTTTTACTCCAGGACTCCGGGGGTCACTGGTTCGAGCCCTGCTGCGGGCTACTTTTTTTTCCTTTTTTAAATGTTATTTTTGATTTTTTACTGGAGCTTTTTAGATCCAATGTTTACATTTATCAATATAAAGCATTTAATGACAAATTTCAAAATATGCACAAATCTGTGAAAAGGCCCCTTTTAATACTGCATACTTTATTAAAATTACTTACAAAAACGTTTCCGCTGCCACAATAGTAAATACCAAGTGTTGCAGAACAAAAAGGTTGGATTTGTAGTTGTTTTTTTTAAATATCCTACATACTCGCTTTAATATCCCTCCCAAACAATAAGCATATCGTTTCAGCAGCTTTAAATCCGGCGGAGAATATTCAACACGGGGAATATTCAACACGGGGAATATTCAACATTCATAATTAAAAAAAACTACGAAATAGTATACATGTCTTTTTCAGATAGATGGATATAAGTTTCACTACGAACTTCTTATCACTACATGCGATTATGTTTGGGCTAAATACAATTATTTCACTCCTTTAAATTGTATAACATACATTCTTCTTGTGCATTCTACTTTGGCCTTAGACAGTAGATGAACCCAATTGAAAATGGTTTCAGTAAGTCAAAGGTCAAGGTCACTACCAAAATAATTGCGAAAATGTTTTCGAACAATAACTCGTCAACAAATTCACTGATTGGCTTGATACTTCACGTGTGCACTTGACTTGGGCATTAGATAACCCCTATTTTAATTGGGATCAATATGTCAAAGGTCAATGTCAAAGACACAATAAGTGTAAAAGTCTATTCCGATCAATAACACGTCAACGAATTGACCGATTGACTTGATATTCCCCATATGCACGTGCCGTGGGTAGTAGATGACACCTAGTTATCATACTATACTATTCTCAGTCCATTTACTATAACGATTATTTAATAGTACTGCATAACTCTGTGTCGAATAAAAACTTATATAAGTGTCTAATTCACACTTATGTGATAAGATGACCTCTTATTGTCAGTTTTGTTGCATTAAATCCTTTGTGATTGCCCTGTTTAGGTTTATTTTCCACATTTTGACGACATCCGATGATAAATACAAGATAAGTAACGAACCATGTAACTTTACGCATTAAAAACCCTTTAAGCTTTTTAAATAATGAAACACTATATTTAAATTTTACTATTTCGTTGTTTGTATTTGTAACAAAATGGACATGCACTGAAAGCTATGAGTGTTCTGTTTTGAAAAGATTAAAGTAATGCCCTTTTAAAAATGTTTTAGCAAGTTGCATGCGTTAAAGTAGTTCCATTAACATATCTTACATTCGAAAAAAATCAACAATATTACCGTTTGTTACGGCATAGTTTAAATTCCAAACACATGGGAACATTAAAATAAGTACATCACCCACATAAATGCGTGCAGTGCTAGTTATTTACGTGGCTAAGTTTTAACAATTACTATAAACATATCGAATTAAAATGATGAACGAGCATACAATTTGCTATTGACACTAAGTCGTATATTATAATTTTGCATTATTAAATTGGTATGCTGGTCACCATGTTTGCATATCATCCAATTATTAATACACATATAATTATTTAAAGGTTTTATACAATACTTGAAATGGATTACAAATACAAAAATATTATTCCATACAATGAATTTTTTAAATAATTGTGTGTGCGTATTTTAGTAGATAAAAAAGTAATCGTAATCGTACGGTAAAACATGATGAATATTAAGTGATTAAAAAAGATAATGCCGTTTGATGATACTGTATGTATGTAATCAATTATTTTCGAACTAAACTCACAACTAAGTTAGTTTATAATCAATGCGCATTTTACTTACATAATTGTACAGATGGTGGAAGGTGATCCATGGCGTAATAAGGCAGAATATGAAGGTATCCAACGTAACAGCGGCCTTTACAGTCTTCGCTCTCTAGTAAGTACTGATATATGTGCAGTTCACGTAGAAGTTGCCAGTTTTGGTGTATGTGCAGTTCACGTAGAAATTTTTAGTTCTTGTGTGTGTGCAGATCCCGTAGAAGTTGCAAGTTATGGCGTATGTACAGTTCACGTGGAATTTGCTAGTACTGGTGAATAAGCAATTCATGTAAAAGTTGTAATTACTGGCGTATATATGCAGTTAAGATAGATAATGTCAGAATTTAAGTTTGTGATGTTCACATATAAGTTGTAAATACTGGTGTGTGTGCTGCTCATGTAAAAGATTCAAGAATTGGTGTGTTTACAGTTCACTTAGAATTTGAAAAGCAAAGAAACAGGAAAATGTGCCGTTAACGTAGAAGTTGTAAGTACTGGTGTATGAGCAGTACATGTAGAAGTTGTAAGTACTTGTGTATGTGCAGTTCACGTAGGAGATGTAAGTAATGGTGTATGTGCAGTGCTCGAAGAAGTTGTAAGTACTAATGTATATAGAGTGCACATAGACATTGTAATTACTGGTGTATGTGCACATAAAAGTTGTATGTTCTGGTGTATGTGCAGTGTTCGTATAATTTGTAAGTTTGGGTTTATGTGCAGCGATAGTTGGAAGTACTGGTGTATGAGCAGTGCAAATAGAAGTTATAAGTAGTGGTGTTTGTGCATTTCATGTAGAAGTTGTTAGCGCTGGTTTATCTGCAGTTCATACACGATGCACGAACAGTTGTATATGCAGTTCACGTGTAAATGTTTGTTAAGTACTGATGTATGCGCAGTTCACGTGGAGCTGTAATTAATGATGTATGTGCAGTTATATCAGAAGTCAGTTTCGTAAAATACTATTAAACATACATATTTCTAATACATCTATTAGTATTTGATGTGAAAATAACATTGTAGAAAATTCATAATGAGTAAAGTTTACGTTCTTGTGTACGTTATGAACTTCTTTACTTATTAATGTATGCATTAATCAAGCTGTATCCGTTGATGTTTTCTTTTTGCATTGCTTAACTGTTTGTCCTTTATACGACACAAATTATAACTTCGTGAAAAACACACTCATTGCTTATTTGTTTAAGCTTAAACAGATTTAACATATTTAGTCAGTTTTTAGATAATTATAATTTCTTAAGATTATAATGTTTTATAACATGTATGGGTTCGTAAAAGACGCGTAAGCTTGGATTGCTATGGACCGTTTCATATTGTTAAAGGAGCATATTAATACTTTCTGCAATATGAATCTTTTCATCATTTTCAGGTTCAGTGTGAAAATGCCTCCCTAGAGATGTGCACTTTGATTAACTGTCTCGGGTATGGGCCTCACATCAGACAGGCACGTGGAGACGCCTACAGGAAGCGTGATAGGCTGTTTAATGCTCGAGGGACTGGTATCTTAACGCAGATCACTACAGAAAGCAAGGCAGAGGGGCTGTCAGGAACTTATGAAAGTGACAGAGATAAGTTGTTTGTTGTAGAAGGCATAATGTGTTAATAAAATGGTGTTAATTCTGACAAATTACCAAGGGAGACTACTGTGTTTACATTAAAAACTCGCGTATGCTACAACGGACACTCTAGACTGTATTTACTAGAGCGACGCGGTGCCTTTATTCCATCAATCATGCGCAATGCTCAGTGTGAGGATGAACATGGGCTTGTTGTCCTGAGCAGTGCTTTATAACTTGATGCTATCAGTGGCATACAGGGTATGCCTTACGTGGTTCGCCATGAACGTGCAGGGCCATAAATGCCGAGTTCAGTTTGGCCATTTCATACAGACAATGTCGTTTCTTTACGCTGCCATTGTCCTGGTATATTATTGAGATGGGCAGAGTGAAGTCGCCATAGGCCACCACCGGATATCGTTCACAAATTCGTAACTATGGGATCATTTGTAACACCTGTTGATTTTTGGGCTAGTGAAAATCAACATTTAGAATGGAGAACTTGTTTTTATACTGGTGAGAATGAACGTATGAGCAGTCTTAATAACACCCAGGTGTTCGTATATGTCATTTTGAAAATGGTTGTTAAGGACGTTATAAAGCCAGTAAAGAAAGAAATTACATCATACACAGTTAAAAACATTGTTTTTTTGGCTTGCGGAGAACAACCCACAAACACGGTTTGATGAACGAAGTTTGTTTTATTGGCTTTGGGAAGGACTGGGGCAGCTCAAAACGGCAATATCAACGTCCCATCTGTCATAGTATATGATACCAGAAAGGAATATACTGGCAGCTTGCGGATTGGATCAAGAGAAAAGCGTACCTGGGTAGAAACTATCACTTGTATGATGAACGAAGGCTCAACGATTTTACTTAGATTGCCAATAATACGGAAGGCAATAATTGCATACAAAGAGCCACTACTGTGGTACTGCAAGAAAAGAATGGAATTTGAACTGCTGCGGCTGAAGAACGATAACAGATTAATACGTTGCACGGATGAGAATGGTGTGCTAAATAGTTCGGATCCCGTGTTGCTGGCACTACTGAGACGTCTAGAAGAGATTATCATAGAGGTCCGTCAGAGGATGAATTGGGAAGAAAGTCGTTTTTATGATTCGATGGAGATAACAAACATGATGTTAATGTAATGTCCTCATTATGTATAAATCCTCGAAACTGAAATTTACGTGTATGCAATTGTTCATACTTTCATCAATTTACAATCTATGTTTACATGCATTCCTTGTTCATCAAGACTTTGTATTTTTATGCTGATGCCTTTGATTGATTTTTGTTTTATTGTAAAGTACATTTATAATCCTGTGTTGCCTAAGGCCCTTTACAATAACATATTACTTTGCACAATTATGGAAACGGACGCGGTCATTGCTTTTGTATCCTGTATCAAAGCAAATGATTGCTATCTTGGGGATTTCAAAGTAGTGTCATTGTATGGCTCGTTTGATTTTACTTACTATTTTGTATCACGAAATTGTGTCAGAATGTTCTTGCACGGTATAATAATGCAGTTACAATGAACTATACCGTGGGGTTAAACAATTGCAGAATTGGTGTCAACGTAGTTGAAGATAATAATTACTACCATGCATATAAATTGACATGAAGGAAGACAGCTGCATTTCATCCAAGTTTATTTAATACAAATACATATTCCATAGATTTATGCAGTTCTGTGTACTACACTGAAATATAAAGAATACATTTTGCGGCGTAATTATTAGTAGTGAGAAACTAACATGTGTGAATTACTTCAACAATTTGATAATTAATTTATTGACGAATCGTATGTACAGCAATTTGCGTATGGAACATAATTATCCAACACAGTATTACAAATCTTACCCTATTTGTAGAAGGAAATTTATCGCGTGAGACAGAGTTATATGTCACAGTTTTAAGACTTAAACATATTCTGAAGTAGAACAGTATAAGAAGTAAATTATATTAAGATCTGAGTCCGAAATATTCTGATGAAGATTGTGTCATAAACTCATAGCTTATACAGATCATATTATTAATCCATTTTTTAATCAATTTTTACGCATGGACATGTTTCATTGTGATATTTAAACTTTAACCTATTTTGCTGTATGGAGCATAAATACATATTTTGTGGAAAGGTTGACAGAAATATCACATGATGCTAGGTTCTGAATATGCCTCATTGTCTTTCTGTTGTTACGATGATAGTTTAACCTTGGAATATTTAAAAATGCAATAATTTGAATTAATTGTCTCGTTTAATCTCCTCAATTTAAATTGCTATGCGCAACGCATTTGCAAAATGTGTTTTTACGTTCGTGCGCGCGGTGATTATTCTAGGCTGGGAATCGATAACGCAATCCTCGAATATGTGGTTCAGCGTTCTAACAACAGTGCTAGCCGGTCCGGCTGAAAAACACACACTAGATTCGTTCATTACGTGGTAGAGCCACAACCTTATAGAGGTTGGGTGGCGCATGCAACAATCTATACATCAAAATTGTGTGCGTTGGCCAATATGCTTCATTTAATAGTATCTTCAATATTATCTTGGGATATATTTAAATGATTAACAAACGATGTACATAGCTATTACACATTGAATAAAAAAAAGAAACAACAGTAAATTTGCACTATCTGGGTAATCTAAATATAGTTTCAGTAGTTTCGTAAACCAAGACGCATGCATACCAAAAATATTTGATATAGTTCACAGAAGTTACTTGTCTGCATAAGGTAACACTTAATGTTTATTTTTAAAAGACAAATGTCAACAAGTCCACACCATAATTTTATGTCGGTGCAATCAATTTACTTGTATATGTGGGGTGTTAGTTTGTTGTCTGGTTTTTTAGCAACCCGAGCTAGGTTCCTCTGCGATATGAACTCGTCAAACACGGTAATTATGTATCCATGGCAACCGTTCTCAGACAACCATAATTGCCTGTCAAAGTAGACCAAGGACTCTAGCACTGTCTGTAGAAGGAATTGTAGCGCCTAAAAAAACAATAAACAGTTTTAAAATATAATATAGGGATAATTTACAATGCTTATTTCGTTAAAATTTGCTTGCACCTTCAAGATGGGATCATACGTGAGTGAGTTATTTTAAATGGCTTCAAGACATTTTAGTCGGCCTCTGGGAACGTAAACGGTGTATTATTGTCAAAAAGCATATGCTTATATCAATTAAAACGGAAGATAATGAAGATTTGACATACATACATAATTTTTGTGTGGTATGGGTTATTTTCAAACCAATCGTCCATATGCTTTTTAGTATACCCCGACCAGTTATATGTTTAACCAAGCAATAACTACATAAGCAGGGCCGTTTTAGGAATAATTAAAATCCTAGATTTTTTTAACTCTTGTGAATAAAGAGTATTTTATTTAGTGTCCCTTTTTTCTTACAGTTTTTATATTTTAATATTACTTGATGATCACATTTTCACAAAGTGTAGCATCATTTATTATGAATTATTAATGAATCGAAATGTGTGATAGCTGGTATATTTACACATTAGTGGTATCCGGCATATTTACTTATAAATAGAATCTGACATATTTACTCATACGTAGAACCTTCCATATTGACACATAATTAATATCCGGCCTATTTTATTATACGTAGATTCTGCCATATTTACATATAATTGGTATCCGGCATATATACTTACACGTGATATATGACGTATTTGCACTTTGAAGTTTATACCGAGACTTACAATGACAGGTTAAATCAGACAGAAGTATTGCTTATGGTTGTCATGGAGTGTTTCCTTGAACTTCTGTGCAGTATCCTCAAAGGACACTGTAAACACGCAAACAACAAAAAAGCATTAATGGGAACATATTAACACCAATTTGCCCAGAACAACGTATTCTCTCCATTAAGAAAGTCGACAAAGCTATAAGTTACAATATAAAGAAGTGAAACTCCAGCTGCTGGAGCAGTATTGAATTCTCATTAAAAACAATTAGTTGGTCCTTTATTTAAGCCAAGTGACCGATTGCCAAAACAGTACAAAACAGCACAATACAGCACAATATAAACCAACATAAACACAAAATATGAATAAAGCTGGAGTCACCGCCTTTGAACGGTCAATGCAAAGCATTGGGGGTTTAAACCGGTTATAGAGCGCTCAACCTCACACTTGGCCCAGCAATATTCATAAAACATTTAAGTGTAAAGTGAATAAAGCTGGAGTCACCGCCTTTGAACGGTCAATGCAAAGCATTGGGGGTTTAAACCGGTTATAGAGCGCTCAACCTCACACTTAGCCCAGCAATATTCATAATACATTTAAGTGTAAATAAAATATAACGTCATAGCATTGTAGCTCAAATCGAACAATAATAAAAGGGAATTAAAACGCATTCAATTTAATAACAATTTAATTACTCAATGGTTTTGAAGATACCAGAGCAACGGAGTTACAACTTTTTGACGAACGATAAAATGAAACTACAAACAAGTGTCAACTACATTCCTTCTTTATAGAAAAAGATTTAAGAATATAGCGTCATTAAGTTAATATTTCAGATAATCATCGCGCAAATACAGGAAGAAGCAGCAATAATGGGTGTAAAAATTCCAAATTACATTGTGTTAAATTAAATTGGTTGTTTATGTGACTGCTAAAAATTAAATTAATAATACTTAAATAAAAAAGAAACGCCTATCAGAGAGAAAATATAAATAAAATTGAACGTTATAAACCCAATGACCTATGCATGTAGCTTAAAACTGGAAAGTTGATCGTATGACGTCAAAAAATTCATGTACCCAGGAACAGAGGAAGAGTTAAGACGTAATTGACAAGCGAAGACACAATGACGTGAATAAAATCCAGGGGCAGTGCTGTAAAGTAATAATTAAATTATTAATGGGGGGGGGCTATTGCAAAATTGTACTACTAATAAAACAAGTTAAGCTGATTAAATATTAAGAATCAAATATATAAAAATAGTAATTTCATTAAAGCGACATTATCGGAATTAAACAGTATATAGGTGTTTTGACAACTGACGACAGAAATGATTTGATGTACGATGTGAGTCCAAATGTAGTTTTCATGCAGATTTGTGCATACGACACAAAGACACAATTTTGTTCAAGAAAGAAAAATGCCTATAATATCACTAATGATTCCAAATTTTAAGAGAAGAACGATATAGTGAATCGAAAACCATCAAACACGTGTTTTTAAGTACATAAGCATCGTATCCTTTTGATAAAAACAAGTTAATTCAATTGAAAAGTTTAATAAGAACATTTGGTTTAACATATTTTAATTTGCGGAGTGTTCATGCAGATTTGTGCATACGACACAAGGACACAATTTTGTTCAACAGTGAAAAATGCCTATAATATCACTAATTATTCAAAATTTTAAGAGAAGAAAGATATAGTGAATCGAAAACCATCAAACAAGTGTTTTTAAGTACATAAGCATCGTATCCTTTTGATAAAAACAAATTAATTAAATTGAAAAGTTTAATGAGAACATTTGGTTTAACATATTTTAATTTGCGGACACGCTTCAAAACATCTCAATAAAATGATGGATGGAAGATTCCATTATTTAAATGCCATTTTAAAGAAACATTATATTTTGAAATTAAATCACCATACTTAGAGTAAAATTTAGCGAATTAACTTCTTAGGTTATGATACAAAAAGCCTTGTTTTAGCAATTTTTTGTTAATATTAGATTACGATCATTAAAATCTTTAATACATGAACATGCTCTGGCATAACGTACCAACTGCGGAATGTAAATACCATAGGAAGGTCCTTTAGGGATGTTGCCATCTAGGAACGGAAAAGTTACAAGAAAAGGAAGATAGACATCTAGGGAGCATTTTATTGGATTGTGGGAAGAAACATTAGATAATCTAGATGTGGAATACAATATACTTTCATTTGATACATAAACATCATAGAAAACACACGAAATATTCATAACATTTTGTAGCTGATAACATTATTCTGCTTAGTAGCCATACAATGTTTGTTATTACAGAGCCTAACAATATACATTCTAACCACCTTGCCACATAACAACACAATTCTTTTTAAAAGAACAACATTTTAATAACTGAACATTTATTTAAAGATGACCCTCACTCAAAAGTCTGAACAATAAAAGGTAAACATTAAGAGCTGAACTGCTTGCAACAATGCTTTCTAGGTAAATTTAAAAAACATGTTTTAGGTGAATATTTCAGACGGAAGCTTAATCATTATTTTGTTCAACGATTACACTACTAAGTACTATTTACTAACTAAAGCCAACACTGCAATTAATTATATTTCGAAAGCTTCATACAGATTTAAGGACTTTAATACAATGATTTTAACAAAAGTTATATAAGAGATCTTTGTGACTACATGTACAGCTCTCAGACAAACCTGACTGTGCTAACACCAGGTGTTTAAACACAGCTGTCGAGTAGCTGTCAATGGACTCGTAGCTTGAATGCGGGACCAACTTTCGGGATGTCTTGTTGAAACTGTAGTCACCTACATAAAGAAATACCAGCATGTTCTTATTTAGTTTAACTCATTTCATGACAATAGGCTGACTTATGATACTAACATATTAAAGGTATGGTATGATTTATGTACGATGGCTTGAATTGGAAGCCTTTACGGCTTATTGCAAAACTGCTGAGCTCATATCCAGGATAGAACCATTAAAGATTTCCTAAGACAAGATCTCCACAGTGGCCAATAAGCGAGAATTACTAGCATGATATCATATATATTATACCTAAGTGGCCTTGATGCTCTGTATGCCAATATCCTAGTAGCCTGATTATAAGCAGATCTCCAGTATAGCTTTGTATGTCACGTTCCTGGTGTGGACATTACGATCTTCCGAACTCTGATGTAGCCATCTAGACCTGGTGGCATACAGTATGTAATACACAACATTAAGACATAATTAATCAATTAACAACTTGTTCTTGTTTTATGTATGGCTTCAATAGGGACTTTTTCGATTTTGGAAAAAATGATGATTTTCTAAAACAATGCCATTATTGTATATTAAGAAAAGCGAAATACAACTTGAATACTTTTGACTTAAAAGATGGCATAAGTATTGGTTAATTACTGTCAAATCTGTATAAGTAAAATAATAGAGCGTGTGTTCCAACATAATCTTCCTGCATAATCTGGAAAATACTTGTTTGCATAATAAGTTTATATCTTGCTACAAATATTTAACGAATGTATGGCCGGATGGTATGGCATAAGCTTTTGCTTCCAGAGGCCCCAGCTTCGAATCCTGGGAAGGTGATATTGCTTATGCTTCTTTAAAGTTCATGGGTATATAAACTACTATTACTACACATTATACGATGGCGATACTTTGAAGCTCATGGGATATATCCACGAATACTACCCATTATAAGGAGAAACTTTGAAGTGTTTAGTGTACATCCAGTACTACTTATCATTTCAACAAGAAACCTCAAAGTTCATGAGTTATATCCGATATAACTACCCATTATGAGGTTTTGTCAATCACAAAGACGCATTTTTCAAGCATACAGTGCTTGACTTCTCAAGTAAATGTTAACACTTGATTTCTCAATGTTAACACTTTAACACTTTATTTCTTTAATTTAAACAAACTTGAAAAATTAAATATGTACAACTAGTGACATTTGTTTTACAACCTTGTTTCCTGTTCAAGTCTCGTTGAAAAGGGAGACAATCTAAACTCTGGTGATTATGTTGGATTGCCCGGAGTTGTCTGCCCAGCGTATCCCTCATAGGAAAGTTAGAGTGGCACTGATCTGCTTCAATTTCACCAAGAATGTAGACTTATTTGCTGATGTCGTATTGTTCGCATCATGATACAAAAGGGTTTATACTAGAAATTGAAAAAATAATTCCAATCATGATGAAATGCTTTTTAAAGAGATGCCTACTGACGCAAATTGCAATGACAGTAGAACATGACATACATAATAACATTGTTTCTTTCTTTTGAAATAGACCACAACAAACAATGAGAAAAATTAGCACACGCACACACACTTTGAACTTTTTACTTTGGGAGACAAAGTCCAAAAAAGACTAGAGCTTGTCATATTTCATAAGGTTATGACAAGAAGCAATACTAGTGTAACAGATATACTGATTGAAAACATGTTCTTAAGTAAAGCAATTTATAAAATAAAAAAATAAAAATTGCTCATGTACAATTTCATATCATAAGAAACAATGCTTGCTAGTTTTAATGTCGTATGTCTTAGGAGCATATCTTCACACATTGTTTTTATTGACAAACAGAAGACCATAGTGAAACATATATCCCCTCCTCTACTTCATTACAGGGATACATAATACCTATGAAACAAGCCACACTTAAATTAAGTTACAAACGTGTCATCCATAAATGCATGTTTCGGGGCAAGTTCCTTTCTTCATTGTGCACAACTGAATGATTTTAATCTGATTAATGTCACACTGCAAACCAACATGAAGAAATTTTTGGGAATTAGTAAGACATTATGGAAGACATCTGTTACTGTGATTGGTCATCCGGAGTGATCCTAGATGTAATACTTTGTAGATATAGACAGTATTTTGACACGATGAAACACAGTCACTGCTTATAAATCAAAGCACATATAGCTATGTTCCTTTAAAGTTGACCTTGACCTACGGGACAACCAAATAGTATTATTGTACGTTTATTAGCTTTTGTCAAATTGTGTTCTTGTTAATGTGATTATTGAAAAAAAATGTATTATTTCCAATTTCATGGTTTGCAATATAAATTCTCTTGGACACTTTTTAGCTGAAACAAAAATCTAACGTGCATACAACAGTTGAATTAAAAGCATCAATATGTGAACATAAAACCTTTAAATTACCAACCGACAGTTATTGTTGTGAACACAACGGAGTGACATACCTGTATGCGATCCATAACTCATCCTCTTCAATGTAATTTCCTCGTCTCTTAGCACGGTTATAAAGCTTACATTATTTTGACCTGTGCCATATTTCTTCTTCATCTCGATCGCCGCCGCCGGAGTCCGTAAGAAAGGGTGAAACGGGTGATGTTCTGTACAGCCTTCACTTGTCCGTTAAGATTCTCCTGCATACTCACAAGTTCTGGCAATTTACTCCTTCTAAATTGTCGGTTGTCTCTTCATTCCTAGATAGTGTATTTAGCTGTTTGGTGTGCTTCTCCACATAATCACTTATGCGATTAAACAAGTTGACCTGTGTGATTTTCATGACTTCCAACCACCAGTATTCTAATTCAGTGTATACTTACCTGAATGTTTGATCCATTATTCAGCCCATTCAATGCTGGTTCACTGAAAGTCGACCCCCTGTAGCCGAGTGAACAATATAGTATTGGCCCAGGTCTTGTATTTCCGACAACAGACTAAAGCCTCAACGCAATTATAAATTGTTGGCTTATATTGACCAAGTAATTATGATACTTGGAATTAACGTTTGATTCTATAAATATCATATACATATATTTGACAATCAAACTATCTGAGATGTATCATTTATAATGTTGTACCCGAATTTTGTTGAAATGTGGTTTACGTCTATACTAAGTAAGATCCGCGAATGTCATTCCGACAACAGACTAAAGCCTCAACGCAATTATAAATTAAATTACGATCTTGAAGGCCTAGAAGACTTTCTCACAAATCATATGAGAATAACATATAGATCTGTGAAATTCCTTGTAACATCTCGCGAAGACTGCAAAGTTGCTCAAATTGTAGTTGACACCGAGCAGGCTGAGAAAATTGCCGCTGACATCACTTGGCCAGAAGGCATATCATGCCGCCCATTGATTCAGCGCAAGGAATACGTGCGTCGTTTTCGACACGAAACAAACCGCAGCAGCTCTTTTACGAAATAACATGGACTTACGCCTACTTTCATATAACGCTACAGGCTTAATGACGGCCATCCCGTATTTACTGAAAGAATTGAACACCAAACGAATATCTTTATGTGGCATCTCAGAACATTGGCTCCTTGACAACAACGCTAACATTTTAAACAGTATTGACAAAAACTATCGTGCGAATACCATCACATTCGCCAACCCAGCCTACGCCAAGGGTCGTTACTTCGGGAAAGGTGGCGTAGCGATCATGTGGCATAAAGATCTTGATAACCTGGTTGAAATCGTAGACACATACAGCGACAGAATTGCAGCCATACGCATATGCTGCGGCTCTATCTCAATTCTCATACTACAAGTCTACCTCCCTGCAGCTAATCATGACATTAGCAGCTTCAAAAGCGCAGTGGACCAACTATGGGGCATATGTACTATGCACACCAAATCTAATTACATCCTGATAATGGGCGAGTTCAACGCCAGATTTCACAGACCAGACGTCACCATTCATCTCCGATCACGTGACATGTACGTTACGGAACTTGCTAAATCTCTCCATTTATATGTTGCTACGGACACAGTGTCATGCATAGGTCCTCCATTTACGTTTTACCCTTACAATGACGCCAATCCCTCGCGCATTGACCATTTACTACTAGACGAATGTGTATCACATACAGTCAACAGCTGCGGGGTCATACCTGATGCACCACTGAACGTTTCTCGCCATCTCCCAGTTTTTATTAGCCTCTTTATCGATTTACACCAAGATGAAACATGTTCTTCTCAAGCACTACCAAGGGTGACATACCGTTGGTCAAACTCCTATGAAATCAATGAATACAAGAACGCCGTAAGTGAGCATCTGTGCGCGACTCAGTTGGACTACACAGACGTCAATGAGACGTACTCCGATATAGTCCGATGTTTAACTTCTGCGGCAGAAAAATGCGTCTCAAAACGAACATACAAACGCTTCCTCAAACCATTTTGGTCTTCCGAACTTAAAAACAAAAATCACCAACTACGCCTAGCACGCCTTGCATGGATCTAGAGCGGTAGGCGCACTGGTTCACAAGAATATGCGCACTACAAAGCAATGAAGAAAACCTTTCGACGAAACCTTCGCATGGCCAGTCACCGTTACGATGAAGAGGAAATGGATAGAATAGATACTTTAGCCGAAATAGATCAAAAAGCTTTCTGGAAAGTTGTCAACTCCAAATGCGCAAAAAGCAAACAAATTGGTCGCGAACTCGATTTGGATGGGAAGCGGGATACAATCATCAATGGGGTGCTCCGAGGTTAGAACTCCCACTTCTAGCGCCTATACTCATTCGAAGAGAATCCCAAGTTCGACCCTTTTCACAAAGAACTAGTTGAACATTCAGTAAAAGAGTACCTCAAAACTCCAGACGTCGATCACGACTACACAGAAATTGCCTACGAAGCAAACACAAATGAACTGGATCAAATAATCAAGGAACTACCAAACAACTAAAGCGCATAACTCGACAACATCACATATGAACACCGG
>NC_068356.1:146822847-146957847 GCF_020536995.1 Dreissena polymorpha | reverse complement strand
TAATTTTAGCTGTTCAATAATAGTATAATACAATATGAGTATCAGTATGTTGCGGATATAATTACATATATAAATTATATTTTGTAATTAATCTACATGGATCAGATGATAATCGGTGGTTTACAATATGGAGTGTATTTTACATACGTTTTGTCGTTGTCATGTTCTGTTAAGATCAAGGAAGAACATATTTCACCTTATCGTTCAAAATTATAGCTCTTAAAAAGACTTTAAAAAGCAAGTGTGCTGACGCATTACAAAGTAAACACTGCTATCGGTATCGAACGTCTAGCTGATAAATCAACATGTCATATACACACTTGTTTAGGGAACATAATCAGAGTCATGCGGCATGTTTATTAGAATATAAGTATTAACTGTTCATCTATGCCAGACAGCAAATAATTCAAATTTACTTGTTATCAGGAAATTTGATAAAAATAAGAACAAATACCAGGTAAGATAACTACATTGGTGAATGTATAAAATATTCACTACGAATACATTGAAATAATGTCGAATCGTCACAATTCGATTTAACTTATTTTCAGTGATAGTAAATATGTGTATATTGTTTCATTTTGTGACTTTATTTTATCGGATTACTTCTTGTTTAATTATAATTTATAACATTTTAGACACATACGAATAAACTTTACGGGTTTACCATTCGCCACGAACATTACGCATTGAATCTGTTTATATTAAAGGGATCTTTTCACGCTTTGGTAAATTGACAAAATTGAAAAAAGTTGTTTCAGATTCGCAAATTTTCGTTTTAGTTATGATATTTGTGAGGAAACAGTAATACTGAACATTTACCATGGTCTAATATAGCCATTATATGCATCTTTTGACGATTTTAAAACCTAAAAATTATAAAGCGTTGCAACGCGAGACGAGTGAATAATTTGGAGAGTTCTGTTTTTGTCGTTAAATTTTGTGAAACTACGAAGATTGCTTATATAAAGTATAAAATACGTTCAGTATCTGTACACGGCGGAATAGCTCAGTAGGATAAAGCGTTTTTACTTCAGGACTCTGGCAGGACTCCAGGGGTCACTGGTTCGAAACCTGGTCCGGGCGATGTTCTTTTCCTTTTTTTAATTTTATTCTTGATTTTTAACTGGAGCTTTTACGATCCAATGTTTACATTTATCGATATAAAGCATTTAATGAATAAGTTAAAAAATGCCAAAATTTGTGAAAAGGCCCCTTTAACAGCTAATGATATTTTTAGCTTTATTTTTATGTTTCACAATAGAGAACAGGATCTGTTTATTTCAAAATGGAGAACTGATGTTAATGACACTTCATTACTATTTCTTTATAAGGAATTGAAGCCCATTTTTGAAAGAACCATCTACTTGGACAAAATAGAAGATTCTAAATTTAGAAGCATAATAGCAAAATTAAAATTTATCTTCTCATGTCCTATTTATAATACTCGAATAATCCAACATGCATTAATATGTAATCACCGCATCGATTTGACACGAGCTACGCTGATGGTTAAACATTACAGAGACTGATTTGTAGTAGTGTATAACTTTTGTTTGATCGATAGAGGAGGTAAAAACTTGGACCGATTCGTCTAGTTTCGAAATCCATAGGTGAAAAGAACGATTGGGGTGGTTTTAGTTTATATTTTTCTCCCAAATTATGTTGTTTATAGTTTAAGGGAAAGAATTCTTTGTGAAACGAGAAGCGTCGTAATTAATAAAAATATATCATAGATCAACTCAATTTATATTTTGAAATTGAAAGTGACTTCCTTCATTGTAAAAGGAACATACAATAACATACAAGATGTGTTGATGTAATTTAGGTTTAAAGCTTATTTAAGGAGTAATCGGAAAATAATGTTAATTATTGTGTAAACTGTGAACAGATTAATGAGTTGATAAAATAAGCGCAACAGTATTCGCAATGTCTTACATTCGAATATGCATTTATACAAATAACTGTTTCTCACATAATGCGGAATCACCTCATGGGTATATCATAAATAACTGAATTGGATGTATTTAATACAATTGTTTGAGTAGTACAAATGACTGCCTTTCTAACCGACCGACAAACACGCAGACGCTGTCATCAGAATATACATAAAGTGTCAATTTAAATTGCAAATAATTTATATCAAGCGGGTGATGAAACCTATTTAAAACACAGGTGGTAAGCGTGTGGCTATGATAATAGTTAGTAAAAACATAATTTTGAATGATAAATAATCAAACTATAACGAACAATCACCGTCCCTGAAAAAACAATTCACTATCAAATATATACAAAACGTTAAATAAGACCGAGATCATGGAAATCGCTAGAGGTATATGACTATATGGCTATCTGTATATTGTATTGCTCATTATAATCTCATTCTGTTTTCATTTCATTAAACCATGTTTCAGTCATATCCATCATTCTGGATGAAAGATAAAGATTCTAGAAACAGTAGTAAATACCCATTTATGTATATTTGATAGTTAACATGTTTTTTCCAGAGAAGTTAATTTTTCGTTGTAATTTGATTATTTATCATTCAAAATGGTGATTTTTTATAATAAATATCATAGCCACACGCTAACCATTGTGATTGAAATTTATTATTTGGGATTCTAGTTCTTATAACGAAAGTTTCTTCGATATTGTAACGTACATATGAAATTACTAAACTCATTTTAGGAGATTTAAACACATGTCTAAAATAAATAAGGAAACATTTCAACTGCACCAGCAAGACAAAAACCGTGTTCTACATTGTGATATGTGATAAGCAACCACTTACCATACTGTGAGACTATCAACAAATTCGCTATGAAGACTCACGTACATAAAACAGGCACAAACATGAACAAAACTGAACAACGCCTTGGAACGGTCAATGCAAAATAATTTGGGGTTAAACGATTTTAAGAAGCTCCACGCTTCACAGATTGCCAATACTTATTGATTTGACATGCACCGGAACATACAAATAAGCCCATAACAAAACGATTAAACCAAATAGTAAATCAGGCGATAACATTTAAATCTAATAACAATGTAATAACTGAATGGCTATATACAGTTTATAACACAAGATTCGTCATTTCGAAGGCACGATAAAATGAAATCGAAACGAGCCCCAAATAAATCTCGCCTAAACTAAAAAGCTTGAGAGACATATCATCAATCACTTTAACAGATTATCGGGTAAACATTCAGAAAGACTCCGAAATAAGGCTGAAAAAGACCAAAGTTCAATTCTGTGTTTAATATGTCTACCTTGAGCTTGATCAACGGTAACTTGTTTAAATTGTGTTTAATTGTTAGAAAAATATTACAGAAAGTTTAAATTGAAGAATTATAATTTAATAAAAACCTTCATGTTTTATCGGAACATCATGTAAACTACGATTAGTAAAGATAATAATAATAGTAATAATAGTAATAATAGTAATAATAATAATAATAATAATAATAATAATAATAATGATAATAATAATAATAATAAAAATAATAATAATAACAATAATAAATATTTTTATTATTATTATAATTATAATAATAGTAATAATAATAAAAATCCCGGCGAATTATATAGGTTTGATTGTGTACAGTTGTAATGTGAACATTTTTCGCAATCTTTCAACAATACAGAACAGAACACACATTTTATTATTTTATTCACTTAAGCATTTAACAGCTCGTCGTGATCACTATTATAAAATATTTATAGATTCATCCATGCGTAAACAAATATTAATAAAAATAACAAATACATGAAGCTTGAGAGTGTTGTTTGTTTATATTAACAATACAAAATACATGATTATGCACGAGGATTATTAAATATAACTAATTTTAATTTTCTGTCTTGAAATTGTTCTATTAAAAACTTCATTCTTTAATAAAACTACTTACAAAAACGTTTACGCTGCCACAATATTAAATACTTAGTGTTGTTAAACAACAAGTTTAAGTTCGTATATGTTGTTTTTTAAATACCCTATATACTCGCTTTAATATCCCTCCCAAACAATAGCATATCGTTTCAGCAGCTTAAATCAGGCGGATAACATTCAACTCGGGGAATATTCAACATTCATAATTAAGAATACCTACGATATATGATGCATGTCTTTTGAAGATGTATGGATATAGGTTTCACTACAAACTTCTTATCATCACATGCGATTATGTTTAGGCTACAGATAATTATTTCACTCATTTTAATTTTAAAATATACATTCGCCTTGTGCATTGTGCATTGGCCTTGGACAGTAGATGAACCCTATCGAAATTCGATTAGGTAAGTAAAAGGGCAAGGTCACTGTCACGAGAAGTGATAAAATGGTTTCCGATCAATAACTCGTCAAAAAATTGACTGATTGGCTTGGTACTTTACGTGTGCATTTGCATTAGACAGTAGATGACCATATTTAAATTGGTGTCACTTTGGCAAAGCTCAAGGTCAATGTCGTAATAAGTGTCAAAATCTATTCTGATCAATAACTCGTCAACTAATTGACCGATTGACTTGATATTCCACATATGCACTGGCCGTGGACTGTAGATGACACCTAGTTATATTACTATAATATTCTCACCCCAATTACTGTAACAATGATTTAACAGCAGTGCATTATTCTGTGTCAACTAAACCTTTATATAAGTGGCTAAGTCACACGTATGTGATAAGATTAACTCTTATTGTCAGTTTTGTTGCATAAAATCCTTTATCAATGCCCTTTTTGTGGGGGGAGGCATTTGTTAGATTTGCCATTGTGTAACGTTAATGTGTTCTGATGTGACTTGTTTAACTATAATTAATCGAATCATATATCAATTTAAATATAAGTTCTAGAAGATATTACACTATCATGCACTTGTTTAGTTTTCAAATGTTGACGGCATCCAATGATAAATACACGAAAATTTATGAAAAATGTAACTTAACGCATTGAAAACCCGGTAAGGTATTTAAATAATAAAATATTATATTTAAATTTTACTATTTCGTTGTTTGTATTTGTAACAAAATTGACATGCACTGAAAGCTATGAGTTTTTGGTTTAGACAATATTTAAGTAATACCCTTTAAAAAAAAGGTTTAGCAAGTGTTTTGTTTTGATGGAGTTCCATTAGCATAACTTACATTCAGGAAGATATCAACGCTACAACCGTTGGGTACGGTATTGTTTAATTTCTCAACACATGGGTACGTTCAAATAAGTACATCACCCACATAATGCGTGTAGTGTTAGTTATACACGTGGCTTAATTTAAACAATTACTATATACGAATCGAATCAAAATGATGTAGGAGCATGCAATTTGCAATTGACACGTAGTCTTATATTACTAAATGAGTATGCTGGTCACATGTTTGCAGATCATCCAATTACTTATGCACATATAATTATTTAAAGTTTGCATACAATACCTGTAATGGAGTATCAATACAACAATATTATTCCATAAAATTAATTGCCTAAATAACTGTGAGTGCGTATTTTAGTAGATAAAAAAGTAATCGTTATCGTATGGTAGGACATGATGAATATTAAGTGATTAAAACAACATAATGACGATCGATGCTATGTTGTATGTATGTAATCAATTATGTTCGAAATAAATACACAACTAAGCTTGTTTATAATCAATGCGCATTTTACTAACATAATTGTACAGATGGCGGAAGGTGATCCATGGCGTGATAAGGCGGAGCATGAAGGTATCCCACGTAACAGCGGCCTTTACAGTCGTCACTCCATAGTAAGAAGTGGTGTATGTGCAGTTCACGTAGAAGTTTTCAGTTCCGGTGTATGTGCAGTTCACGTAGAAGTTGGAAGTTTCGGTCTATGTGCAGTTCACGTAGAACTTGTCAGTTCCGGTGTATGTGCAGTTCACGTAGAAGTTGGCAGTTCCGGTGTATGTGCAGTTCACGTAAAAGTTGCTAGTACTGGTGTATGTGCAGTTCACGTAGAAGTTGTTAGAACTGGTGTATGTGCAGTTCAAGTAGAAGTTGTCAGTTCCGGTGTATGTGCAGTTCACGTAAAAGTTGCTAGTACTGGTGTATGTGCAGTTCACGTAGAAGTTGTCAGTTCGTGTGTATGTGCAGATCACGTAGAAGTTGTCAGTTCCGGTGTATGTGCAGTTCACGTAGAAGTTGTTAAACTGGTGTATGCGCAGTTCACGTAGAAGTTGTCAGTTCCGGTGTATGTGCAGTTCACGTAAAAGTTGCTCGTACTGGTGTATGTGCAGTTCACGTAGAAGTTGTCAGTTCCGGTGTATGTGCAGTTCACGTATAAGTTGTCAGTTCCGGTGTATGTGCAGTTCACGTAGAAGTTGTTAGAACTGGTGTATGTGCAGTTCAAGTAGAAGTTGTCAGTTTCGGTGTATGTGCAGTTCACGTAGAAGTTGTCCGTTCTGGTTTTTGTGCAGTTCACGTAGAAGTTGTCATTTCCGGTGTATGTGCAGTTTACGTAGAAGTTGTCCGTTCCGGTGTATGTGCAGTTCACGTAGAAGTTGTCAGTTCCGGTGTATGTGCAGTTCACGTAGAAGTTGTCAGTTCCGGTGTATGTGCAATTCACGTAGAAATTGTCAGTTCCGGTGTATGTGCAGTTCACGTGGAAGTTGTTAGAACTGGTGTATGTGCAGTTCAAGTAGAAGTTGTCAGTTTCGGTGTATGTGCAGTTCACGTAGAAGTTGCTAGTACTGGTGTTTGTGCAGTTCACATAGAAGTTGTCAGTTCCGGTGTGTGTGCAGTTCACGTAAAAGTTGTTAGTACTGATGTATGTGCAGTTCACATAGAAGTTGTCAGTTCCGGTGTATGTGCAGTTCACGTAGAAGTTGTCAGTTCCGGTGTATGTGCAGTTCACGTAGAAGTTGCTAGTACTAGTGCATGTGCAGTTCACGTAGAAGTTGTCAGTTCTGGTTTATGTGTGGTTCACTTAGAATTTGCTAGTACTTGTGAATAAGCAACTCATGTAGAAGTTGTAATTACTGGTGTATATATGAAGTTAACATAGAAGTTGTAAGAATTAAGGTATGTGATGTTTACATATAAGTTGTAAGTACTGGTGTGTATGTGCAGTTCATGTAAAAGTTTCAAGAAGTGGTGTATTTACAGTTTGCTTAGATATTGAAAAATAAACAAACAAGTGTTTGTGCAGTAAACGTAGAAGTTGAAAGTACTGATGTATGTGCAGTGCTCGTAGAAGGTGAAAGTACTGGCATATGTGCAGTGCTCGTAGAAGTTGTAAGTACTGATGTATGTGCAGTGCTCGTAGAAGTTGTAAGTATTGGCATATGTGCAGTGCTCGTAGAAGTTGTAAGTACTGGTGTATGTGCAGTGTTCGTAGAAGTTGTAAGTACTGGCATATGTGCAGTGCTCGTAGAAGTTGTAAGTACTGGTGTATGTGCAGTGCTCGTAGAAGATGTAAGTACTGATGTATGTGCAGTGCTCGTAGAAGTTGAAAGTACTGATGTATATGCAGTGCTCGTAGAAGTTGAAAGTACTGGCATATGTGCAGTGCTCGTAGAAGTTGAAAGTACTGGCATATGTGCAGTGCTCGTAGAAGTTGTAAGTACTGGTGTATGTGCAGTGCTCGTAGAAGATGTAAGTACTGATGTATGTGCAGTGCTCGTAGAAGTTGAAAGTACTGATGTATATGCAGTGCTCGTAGAAGTTGAAAGTACTGGCATATGTGCAGTGCTCGTAGAAGTTGAAAGTACTGGCATATGTGCAGTGCTCGTAGAAGTCGAAAGTACTGATGTATGTGCAGTGCTCGTAGAAGTTGAAAGTACTGGCATATGTGCAGTAAACGTAGAAGTTGTAAGTATTGATGTATGTGCAGTGCTCGTAGAAGTTGTAAGTACTGGCATATGTGCAGTGCTCGTAGGAGTTGAAAGTACTGATGTATGTGCAGTGCTCGTAGAAGTTTAAAGTACTGATGTATGTGCAGTGTTCGTAGAAGTTGAAAGTACTGATATATGTGCAATGCTCGTAGAAGTTGAAAGTACTGATGTATGTGCAGTGCTCGTAGAAGTTAAAAGTACTGGCATATGTGCAGTGCTCGTAGAAGTTGAAAGTACTGATGTATGTGCAGTGCTCGTAGAAGTTGAAAGTACTGGCATATGTGCAGTGCTCGTAGAAGTTGAAAGTACTGATGTATGTGCAGTGCTCGTAGAAGTTTTAAGTACTGATGTATATACAATGCACATAGACATTGTTATTACTGGTGTATGTGCAGGGCACATATAAGTTGTATGCTTTGGTGTATGTGCAGTGTTCGTAGAAGTTGCAGCGATAGTTGAAAGTACTGGTGTTTAAGCAGTGCACATAGAAGTTGTAAGTACTGGTTTATCTGCAGTTCATACACGTTGCATGTACAGTTGTATGTGCAGTTCACATGCAAGTGTAAAGTAAGTACTGATGTATGTGCAGTTCACGTAGAAGCTGTAAGTAATGGTGTATGTGCAGTTCTATCACAAGTCGGTTTCGTAAAATACTAGTATACATACATATTTCAAATACATATATCAGTATTTGATGTGTAAATAAAATTGTAGAACATTGATAATGAGTAAATTGTACGTTCTTTTTTACGTTGTGAACTTCTTTACCTATAATTGTAAGTATTAGTCAAGCTGTATCCGTTGATTTTTTTCTTTTTGCATTGCTTATATGTTTATCCTCTATACGAGTCAAATTATAACTTCGTGATAAACACACTCATTGCTTATATGTTTATCCTGTATAAGAGTCAAATTATAACTTCGTGATAAACACACTCATTGCTTATCTGATTATCCTGTATACGATTCACATTATGACTTCGTGATAAACACACTCATTGCTTATCTGATTATCCTGTATATGAGTCAAACTATTACTTCGTGATAAACACAATCATTGCTAATGTTTTTAAGCTTAAACAGATTTAACATATTCAGTCAGTTTTAGATGATAATTTCTTAAGAACATAATGTTTTATAACATGTATTGGTTTGTATTGGACGCGTAGGCTTGGATTGCTATGGACCGTTTCATATTGTTTAAGGAGCATATTATTATTTCCTGCAATTTGAATATTTTCATCCCTATCAGGTTCAGTGTGAAAATGCCTCACTAGAGATGTGCACTCTGATGAACTGTCTCGGTTATGGGCCTCACATCAGACAGGCACGGAGAGACGCCTACAGAGAACGTGATAGGCTGCAGAATGCTCGAAGGACTGGTACGACGCTGATCACTACTGGTAGCAAGTCAGAGGGGCTGACAGGCGTGTATGAAAGTGACGTGGATATGATGCATGTTGTAGAAGGCATCATGTGTTTAGAAAATGGTGTTGATTCTGATAAATTACCAAGGGAGACTACTGTGTTTACATTAAACACCGGCGTGTGCTACCACGGACATTCTAGGCTTAATTTACTCGAGCGACGTGGTGACATTATTCCATCAATAATGCTTGATGCTCTGTGTGAAGATGAAAACGGGCGTTTCCTCCTGAGCAGTGCTTTAGTTGTTGATGCTGTGAACAGTAAATGGGCATCTATTCCAAACGAGATTCGCCATGAACGTGCAGGGCCATCATTGCCGAGTTCATTCGGGCCATTGCATACAGACACTGTCCTTTCTTTTCGCTGTCACTGTCCTGGTATACTATCGAGATGGGCAGAGCGAAGTCGCCATTGGCCACCACCGGATATCGTTCGCAAAGTCGTAACTATGGGATCATTTGTAACACCTGTTGGTTTTAGGGGTAGTGAATATCAACATTTAGAATGGAGGATTTGTTTTAATACTGGGGAGAATGAACTTATGGGCAGTCTTAATAACACCCAGGTCTACATTTATGTTTTATTGAAAATGGTTGTTAAGGACGTTATAATGCCAGTTAAGAAAGAAATTACATCATACACAGTAAAAAACATTGTATTGTGGCTTGCGGAAAACAATCCACAGGCACAGTTCAATGAAAGCAGTGTGTTTTATTGGCTTCGGGAAGGATTGGAGAAATTAAGAACGGCAATATTAAAGATCGAACTGCCATATTATATGATACCAGAAAGGAATCTAATGGCAGCATGCGGACTGGATGAAGGACAAAAATGTACATGGGTAAATACTATCACGGACATGATGAACGAAGGTTCAAATACATTACTAAGATTGCCGAGGATACGGAAGGCAATAATATCGCATCCAGAGCCACTAATGTGGTATAACAAGAAGAGAGTTGAGATGGAACTGCTGCACTTGAAGCTCTGGAACAGATTAGAACAGTGCAAGGATGAGAATGGTGGTGTGGTCAATAGGTCGGATCCTATGCTGCAGGCGATATTGAGTCGTATAGTTGAGTTAAGGAAAGAGGTCCATACGAGGATGAATAGGGAAGGAAGTCGTTTGAATGATTGGTTTGAGATACCTAGTATGATGCTTATGTAATTGTGTTGTAAATGCTTGTTATTCCATGCAATGCATATTTTCAACAATGCGCTACAGAACGTAGTTAAGTTAGGGCGTCTCAACATAACAGATATATCGAGGGCTAAACGGAAAACTGCAGTATCTCCTTCTTTATTTAATATGAGTTACAACAGTCTTCCGTTCAGCCCTCGATTTGTGCTCATGCGTGATTTGATATTTGGTAATATCAATGGTGTTAGTTTTCCCTTCGTAATTCATTTAATTGTTCGGACGTGTATTATTGGATTGTTAAGTTTTGTTTGTTAACTTAAAAAACGGTCCGTACACTTATAAGTGTTCACAGTCATTACGTACCGAGTAAATGTATAAATCGGTAATTTTATAAATTCATGCTTTATTTCAGATCAACTTTGTTAATAATAACTATTAATTGTCACCCAATCTTATTTGGAGTGCTCTGATTTAATCCAAAAAATGTGCATACTTATAGAATCTCTGTCATACGTTGTTTTTTGTTGTACGCACATTTGTTTGACATGCGTTTATAGGTTGTGCTTCTTTTTCCGTTCACAATAGTCCTTTATGATGTAACAGAGAATTTAGTACGTATGACCGTTTAAACATTAAGCTATACATATTAATATGCACATGTAATATGGATCGTAAAATGCAGAGTATCGAATATAAATGTGTGTTAGTTGATATAAATTACATCTTAATACATTATTAACGACACGTGAAGCAGTCATAAATTTTCCTTTGTTTATCGAACCTACTGGTACGATGTGACGTTACTTTCATTGGCAAAGTATGCTATTTGAATTATCCTGCATAATGAAGCTGCGTCTAGGTTTTAAGGCACATAACGACCCCAGATTTCTTGATTCGCATACAGATTAAATTAGATAAAAGCAAAATGCTCAATGGGTCATTGTCGACCTGATATGGCCCACAAGTCACCTGGGGATGACTTAAAGCCGACGCTAGTCACCCCCGGGTGACATGAAGCCGATTGTAGTCACCCGGGGTGACATGAAGACGATTCCTGTCAACCGGGGGTGACTTCAAACCGATTCTAGTCATCCTTTAAATCAGCATAAAGTCACCCTCAGCAACAATGTTATTGCAATCCTTACCTTTTATCATACATACTCTGATTTTAAAATTCTCTTTTTTTCTATTTTTACTTACATGTTGTTGTTAATGTTTTCGGAATAAGCCGCTTTCTGGTCGAACGCGCGTACGCTTTTTACAACATCTAAATGCGATGCGGTGCCGTTTGATAAAAAAAAAATATACGGGTGACTAGAAGCCGATTCTTGTCACCCGGACAAAGAAGATAATGTTATGTCCGTATGATGCGATACTCGCGAAAGTGACAGTTATGCAATTGTTCATACTTTCAACATATTTAAAACATCTGAATGTATGCATTTCTTGTTCACTGTGCATGTCTTTGTAAATTTGATTCCTTTAAACGAGCATTCCTGTTGTTTGAAATTCATATTTAATAAGGAATGCAAGAGGTTGACCGGTTAACCTACGGAAACGACCAGTTAACCGGTTACATTTTCGGGAAAAGGTTCACATGAAAAAACAAATTTTAGTATGCTTTTTTATTGGAATAATCTTTTCTCTTTGTCATAATACATTTCGTACGATTTTACGTTTTGCGCGTGACATACTGCCAATTTGCGCTGGCAACTAGTAAAAACAACATGCCGCACCATCGACGGTAGTAAATACCGTGTCAATAAAAAAGGCAATAAAGCAGAACCTTTGTGGTAACAAGCAGGGGAGTACGTTTTGATAATTTGCATTGTTGTGTTTAACTCACGAAAATTTAACTAGCGAACTGCGTGGAGTGGGGGCTATTAGCGAAGAGGCAATTGACACGTTTATAGAACTCGCGATCAATTTCAATTGAGAAATTGGATGGCTTATTTTGATGTTTTGTTAACCAATATCCAACACTGATTGCCAGCAAAAATAAAGTATTTATAAGTAACAATTTTATCAAGAATTGAATTCGTAGTTAAAATCTTGTCGAGTTGACGTCTTATTTATTCTATCAGAAATTAAAATCATTGTTAGTAATGTACGTGATCCACGATGCCACAACTACCGTCTGAGGCAAGTTTTATTGAAGAAAGCAATTAATTTAACTCATTTAATGAATAAATATTAATATTAAAATTAAAACAGAATACACAAAGAAACATACCATTTGTGAATGATACGACGCGAACGTAATGTAAGCGACCCAACTAAAAATAAGGTAATGACACGTAAAAGAATATTGTGTAATTCTTTAATAAAATACTCATATTCGTTCACGTAGGAAAAATAAATACAATATATAACAAACATTTAAAAAATTATTAAAATAAATGTAACAATACATGTTATTAAGAAACAGACATGTTATCAACACAAGCGATCTCAAATCACTTCCATTCTATAGAGAGTAGAGGTACGAGCGGTATGACATTATTTACGTAAACTTTAACATTTGAACCACTTAAGGAGTTTCGGTTAACCGGTTACGGCAACAGGTTAACCGGTTTATGATTTGTGTAACCGCTTGCATTCCTATATGTAATACATGATGTTCCGTGCATTTCTGTCGTAATGATGAATATTCAACCTTTGAGTAATTCAATTGCATTAATTTAATAGATGTCGCTTAATCCTTTTATATGAATTGCGATGCTAAATATTTGTGTTAAATGTTTATTTACTTTAGTGTATGAAGTGACAGTTTCTTTACGTTGTGTATTTACCGTCCAAGGCGGTGACCCCAACACATATTATACATCTGAGAAAATAATCTTAAAAACATCTAGTAGAGGTTCTTGTCATACTTTTGTTCGTAGAATTGCATTAAAGACGCATGCCACAAGGTCGAAGGTCATAACATGGTCCTAAGCATATAATGGATTTGTTAGTTAGTTTGTTTTTGTTTTTAAGAATTTTCCGCCGTGTTCAAAAATATTTTATTCATATCGCAGCGGTCTGTTAAACTGTTTACACGTGTCCTGTGTAAGTTAGTTTATTACTTCTAAGTCAAATACATGTACAATACAAATACACCAGAAATTGAACACTGCCCTACGTAAATCACAGGTCAGGGAAGAATGGACGTACAAATAATGTCAATGACAATCACAACACACCGGGACGGGAATCGAGCCCACGATCCTCAAATGTTTAGTCAAGCCTTTAACCATAATGGTCAAACCATATGGCTTTCTCGGTAGCGGGTTTGTTGCTTTTTAACAGTTTTGGCATATCAAGTCGGTTCTTAGATATCACATTATCAACCTTAAATTTTCTATTTATACAACCACCAACCTTTGGTTCTTCAACCCTACATTCTCTTTATATACATCAATCAATCGTGGTTTTATAGATATCGTAATATCAATCTTACATTCTCTATTTATACATCCAGTAAATTTGTGTTCCTAGATATCGAAATATCAACCGTATATTATTTATTTATACGTCCATAAATCGTGTGCTCTAAGATATCCCACTATTAACATTACATGCTGTAGTCATACATCCAGCAACCTTACATCCTCAATTTATACAACCAGCAATCGTGGGTTCTTAGATATTAAATAATGTAGGAGCGATTGTCCAATTGGCAAAATAATGTAGGAGCAACTGTCCGCCCAGTAAAAACATCGTAGGAGCGACTGTCCGCCCTGCCAAAACATCGTAGGAGCGCCTGTCTGCCCTGTCAAATTTAGCGTAGGAGCGATTGTCCGTAGGAGCGATTGTCCGGGATTCATCGTAATATCAACCTTACATTCTCTATTTATACATCCAGCAATCGTGGGTTGTTAGATACCGCAATATCAACCAAAAATTCACTATTTATACATGCAGCAATCGTGGTTTCTTAGATATCGTAGTATCAACCGTACATTCTCTATTTGTACATGCAGAAGTATTAATAGAAAATGTATGGTTGTCACCTTTTCATTTCATATCATATGTTATCAGACAACAGGCAGACAAAATAGTACCGGTATTCAGGCAATCGGACAAAGCGACGGCTATATTCCAATACCACTTGCACAAACATATGTATCCACCATAAAGTTTTTATTTATTTATGTACGCCGCTACGGTACTGAACAAGTAAAACTAAACCAATCTCTCAGACATATTTACAACTTATAACATATTCAACTAAAAATCTCATTGCTAAAAAAAGGTGCCAACAATAGATACAATAAGTTGGTAAAATCAACATCAATGTATGATAATAAATAAATATCTTGATTTTACCAAATCAACATAAAAACCAACAAAATTGTGTCTTTTTTATAAGTAAATTCATTCAATATATCATTGCATTGAATAAATTAATTAGCCTGTGTTTACCCACTATACATGACTGTGCTCTGTGACAAAGGGGTTTAATGCATGTGTGTAAAGTGCTGTCCAAGTCTGTACAGTCTGCACAGGCTAATCAGGGAAGGAACTTTCTGCTTTTATATTGTTAGTTTAAAGAAAGTCTCTCCTTATCAATAATTATGTTTAGTCGGGAAGTGTCTTCACTGATTAGCCTGTGCAAACAGCACAGGCTTATCTGGAGGTTATTGTACGCACATGCATTAAACCCCCTTTTTTACAGAGCACGGCCAAATTATTAATGAACACTACAAATCAGTTAACATTCTAAAGCTGAATGTGAGACAGTGTGAACTGTACTGGTTTTAATGTTGTTGTATCAGTGACACACGATGGCTGCATAGTACAGATCCCATTTGAAACACAGTGTTTTTCTGCGGCAAAAAGTTTCCAAATCTACTCTTACATTAACCAATACAACTAAAAGAGTTATGTTTACTTCTCTGTTTACCACACTCTGTCCTGTGTATGAAGTGTTCTGAACTGTGTTTCCATGAAAACCTGAATTGTTTCTTGTTTCATGTTGTATCAAAGGTTTCCATCACCACTCTGAGTGTTCTGTACTGTGTATCGAAGACTACTCTTCTAAGTTATGTGAACATATCACAGGTTGTGTTTTAGGAAGTTAAGCACCAGGACGCGGTAGTGTTCAGACGCCTCATGACTTCTGATGCCATGTCTCTCATTGGGATACAACTGAAATATACAATGAGCCTTGCTCTGGGAAAGCCGCAATAATGAATGTGGGTAAAGTGTCGTCCCAGGTTAGCCTGTTCAGTCCGCATAGTCTAATCAGGGAAGACACTGTCCACATAGACTGGATTTTTGTTTTGAATAGAGTTCCTTTAAACGAAAAATTCCATAACAGCGGAAATAATAGTTCCAGATTAACCTTTGCATAATGCACATGTTATTCTGGGAAATACTTTACGCATGTGTATTAAGCCCTGTTTTAACAGATTGCGGAACAAATATATAGCTGACATGAAATGAAGTTGGTTAAACACATTTTAACCAGTTTTTGCAAAAAAGTGTACTTAATAGATACGGGCATTGCCGTGGAAAGCATAACACAATCATTACTTCCTTGCTCCCTACAACTTAATTCTAAACTTATTATCAACATTGATATTGTCTTACACCTATAAATGTTACTTATTGTTTTTATAACAACCAACTGTTGTCAAATGAATAAATTGAATGGTGTTTTTTTTAACTTTTATTGGAGATAACAAACTTAAAAGGCTAATGTTTATAAAGGAGCAAAATAACACAAAAAACATAAAATAATACAATAGAGTTGTTAATGAGAAATAAATAGTTAAAAATGAGAAAAATATAAAGCTTTTGTACCACTAAACGACAGAGTACTTCAGAATGATTTTGTTGTAACTGTTTAATTTCTGACCACTCAACCTGTTGAGTGCTTACAAAACGTAACAGTACAAATGAGTCATTTTATGAGGTAAGACTTAACTAATGAGCTATATGACCACTTATGACAGTACTTGTGAGCTAATTGACAACTAGACCCGAGTATACAACTAAAGACTATTTTCACTCCTATATGACAGCTGACCCCTGCCACTCACCTGTAGAGTGTGTGGTTTGCAGGCCTTCACGAGAGCGTTCACCAGTTTGCTCGTGTGTAGGAAGTGGACATTCTCATCCATCAGACCATGCACGATCAGTAGACGATTCTCACTGAAAACATGAACGATCAGTAGATGATTCTCACTGAAAGCATGAACGATCAGTAGATGATTCTCACTGAAAACGTGCACAATCAGTAGATGATTATCACTTGAAGCATGAACGATTACTAGACGATTCTCACTGAAAACATGAACAATCAGTAGACAATTCTCAATTAAAACATGAACAATCAGTAGACGATTCTCACTGAAAACATGAACGATCAGTAGATGATTATCACTGAAAACATGAACGATCAGTAGATGATTCTCACTGAAAACATGAACAATCAGTAGACCATTCTCACTGAAAACATGATCGATCAGTAGACAATTCTCAATGAATACATGATCAATCAGTAGACGATTCTCACTGAAAACATGAACGATCAGTAGATGATTATCACTGGAAACATGAACGATCAGTAGATGATTCTCACTGAAAACATGAACAATCAGTAGACAATTCTCAATGAAAACATGAACGATCTGTAGACGATTCTCCTTGAAAACAAGAATTATCAGTAGACGATTCTCACTGGACACATGAACGATCAGTAGACGATTCATACTGAAAACATGAACGATCAGTAGACGGTTCTCACTGAAAACATGAACGATCAGTATACGATTCTCACTGAAATCATGAACGATCAGAATACGATTCTCACTGAAAACATTAACAATCAGTAGACAATTCTCGCTGAAAACATGAATGATCAGTAGACGGTTCTCACTGAAAATATGAACGATCAGTAGACGACTCTCAGTGAAAGCATAAACGATTAGTAGATAATTCTCACTGAAAACATGCACTAGTATGTTATCAAAGATACATGTGTACATAAGATGGGAAATGGGATGCAGTTGGATTTCTATTTTATGTAATAATGTCAGAAATTGAGTCCCTTAGTGCGAGATATAGAGAATAATAGGCTATCGTTGTGTAATACATAAGGTGGGGCTTAGAATCAATTCTTATCCTATTTTATCACACAAGAAAAGGGTAGTAACCTGCTTTCCTGTTTATCATACCTCTACGCATACAATTATTAATAAATAATAAAATATGATCGCTACGACTTTTCAGTTTTGGCAGTCATGAATATGTTTCATGACGTTAGAGTATAAAATATACTACATCTTAGAAATGAAATTGTTTGCCTTGTTTGAACAATCAGTAGACAATCATAGATAATTCTCACAGAACAACATGCACTAGTATGTTATCAAAGATACATGTGAACATAAGATGGGAAATGGGATGCCGTTGGATTTTTATTTTATGAAATTATGTCAGAAATTGAGTAACTAGTATGAGACATAGAGAATAACAAGCTATCGTTGTCTTATACATCAGGTGGGGCTTATAATTAATTCTTATCCTGTTGTATCACAAAACATAAGGGAAAAAACCTGCTTTTATGTTTATCATACCTCTACGCACAAAGTTATAAAAAAGTATTGAAATATAATCGCTACAACAATTTTTGGCAATGATGAATATGCTTCATGACGTTTGAGTATAAAATATCCTACATCTCTGTATGAAATTGTTTGCATTGTCGAAACCGATTTATTTCTACAAATACGTAAATACTTTATATTTGATTCAGATCAAAACATTGACAGATATAACCCACTACTGACCTGATATACATAATTATACCAGACACCTTTATATCAGGCCGGTATCAGCAAACAGGTATGGTGTATAGAGAATAACAGGTTACTGCCTGATCTTTATATAACGGCGAGGCTTGCCGAGACGTCATTTTATTACTGCCGAGCCTGATACATTACAAAAAGATCATGCAGTAACCTGTTTTTCTGTTTATCATATCTCAACGTCCCCGATTTTAAAGAAATAATGAATAAATTGCTAAAAAAAACTTTAGTTTTAGCAGGAAAGAATATGACTTTTAATTGTCGTTTGACGTGTTAATAATGACGTCAGGAGAGCGCGCTGAATATTTGTAAACAATAGTTCTTTTGCTGTTTTTGTTGCATTTTGTGTTTAAAATATATTACATCTTGGTATCAAATTGTTTGTTATGTTGAATCTGATTAGATTTTACTAAAAAGCATTACTTTATACTTGATTCCGAGTAATATGACCATCCTCCACACATGACTGATACTTCCTGTTGACCATGATATAAAAAAATATATCAGGCAAAGTTATATCAGGCAGATATCAATGCGGTGGTATGATAAATTTTTGTATCGTTTTTTCTTAAGAAACACAAGCCTTGTGTTAACTGGTAAAGAAACGGACGAACATCCTACAACCTTATCAAGAGTTTACACTATTGTAAAAATTTAGTCATTCTTCTACCGGCTCATAAGTCGGGAGGTATAAAAAAGATACAAATGTTTTCCATTTTCATAATGTTCACTTCTTAAGTTGGGTCGAATTGTCATAAAAACGCAAACATATTTGTGTGTGTGTGCAGATTTTATGTCTATCTTAATCACAGCAGTACATACTCTTCCGGTAAGCTGTCTACATATGTGAGCACGTTGCCACGGTGATACCCATACAGGTTGTTAGTGGGCAGGTCCATGTACCGCTCCGTGTATCCAGTGTCGTACAGGTGCCAGTCTACAACCGGGGCACCCGCTATAGACACCTGTGGCATACAGACATCAAATTGAACAGCCAATTGGTCAATATCTGTAAAATATGTATATAATATAGCGTCACTCTAATAAAAAAGAGCTCAATTCATGTGTGTAAAGTGTCGTCCCAGATTAGCCTGTGCAGTCCGCCTAAATTGGATTTTCGCTAAGAAGAGACTTCCTTTAAAACAAAAAACTATAAAAGCAGAAATTGTCCTTGATAAGCCTGTGTGGACTGTACAGGCTATGCTAAGACGACAATTAACTCACATGTATTAAGCCACATTTTTCCAGAATGAGGCTCATATGTATATAATTATTCAATATTCAAATATGCTCCATTAACAAACAAATAACTCAAACATAATACTTATATTAAAGTAATGGCTACCAATATTTTCAAGAATTTCCAATCTCATGCAAGATGACATGAAACAATAATAGTATTATAAACATAAAGAATCATCACAACATTAAGTGAGATGATTTATTTTGTATATGTTATGAAGTGATACATAGAGTGATCATCAAGTGAAGTATACAGTGATACATAAAGTGATCTATAAACTGTTGTATGGAGTTTTGCATAGAGTGATGTATAAAAGAAGGTATCAAATGATGTATAAAGTGATTCACAAAGTGATGTATTAGAGTATGTACAAAGGGATTATAGAGTGTTATACAAAGTGCTGTATACAGTGATGTATTCAATGATAAATAAAGGGATGTATAAACTCATATATGCAGTGATATACAAAGTGATGTATTCAATGATTTATAAAGTGATGTATGAAGAGGTTTGACATTGATTTAGGGCAAAATTAAGCCTGCATTACACAACTTAATGAATTGTTTCATAAATATAGAAGATTTGATTTAATAGCTCACTCACTTCATTGGTATACTAACTCCAAAATGACAGTTAATGTCAACATAGTTACAGCACTCACCTTGAATATATCTGGCCTCTGAGCCAGACCCATTAAGGAGAGGTAGCCACCTGGAAGGAATGTAAGCAACACTGTTATTGTGTATGGCAATATATGATATAAGAAGATATCATCTTCGTTTATTGGCCAACTAAAATACTGCATTGGCTAATAAGGAAAGACACTTTCTGCTTTTGTATAATTTTTCATTTAAAGGAAGTCGCTTCTCAACAACAAAAAAACAGTGTTGGCAGAAAGTGTCGTCCCTTATAAGCCTCTGCGCAGGCTTAAATGGGCAGACAAATTTATGCACATGCATTAAGCACCATTTTACACTAGCAAGACTCATATTGTAGAAATAATCGGAAACAAGACAGTCCCAGTAGGTAAGATTTCAACACTAGAAAAGTACCTAAATAAAGATAAAGTTGCTGTTTTTGTAACAAATTTCTGCAGATCACTGACTCGAACAAAACATTAAAAAAGTAAGACAAGAGAAGTTGTGTTTAATGCTAAGCTTTTGTCAAAATATTCGTGAAAACTGCCAACTTGCAGTAAATGAACAACCCATTAAACAAAGTCCTGTACCATGTCGTTAATAACAACAATAGAGTACCTAAATCCAGACACTTTCGAAATAGATGTAATTCCAAAAACGCAAACAATAAGATTAAAGAGTAAATTAATTTTGTAGGAAGGGTTTATGGTCATTTGTGCCTTAATTATATTTTCTTTGTATTTTTATTCCATATTGTATTAGTAACGCTTGCTTTACCTATGATACTGTTTTTATTTCAACCCCAAAACTCTAAAAAGTCTGGTTAAATATAACATATTTTAGAGGCGGGATTGCGCATCAATCAGTACCATAATTATTGATCATTCAAACATGTTTCGGGGGTATCCGGATTAAAATACTAACTGTATAGAGACACTTCTGCCGAACATATTAATGTTTTAAATTTAACCAACGTACAATTCAAAATGACCAAATTCTAGTACTTATTGAGTTTGACCGTTTTTTATTATTAAGTTTGCTTATAGCTTTTCAATAGTTTCATGTTGTACAAAGAAATAAAATATAAGTGCAATATATTCAAACCAATGACATAGAGAAGTCCAGTAAATGGAACAAACATATTTTTAGTCCTATATAGAGATGAAAACCAATCAAGTCAAGACATATGAACAGCTCGTCAACATACCGTAAGACCATCCTTGTATTGCTAACAGTGAGGCAACAAAGCATAAGACCATCCATGTATTGCTAACAGTGAGTCAATATAACGTAAGACCATCCGTGTATTGCTAACAGTGAGGCAACACAACATAAGACCATCCGTGAATTGCTAACAGTGAGGCAACATACCATAAGACCATCCGTGTACTGCTATCCTATCTTCGTCTATAAAATCTACATGTGATACCAGCCACTGTAAACCCTCCACTTGATCCTCTATCTCTGTAGTGCCCTGAAACGATGAACACACAGTGACCATGGTAACACACATGGTGACCATGGCAACACAAAGTAATCATGATCTTGATTATGCAACCTTAAGTTGACTTCAGTCTGTACTATATGCAAGCCATTTAGCTGAGTTTATGTAGTACTCTGAGGTCAGACACCAGACTGGGGCTAGGATGCATAATGATCATACTTAAATCTTAACTTAAGATGAAGTTCAGTCAAAATACGCCATGAGAAATTGTTGGCCTTTCATCTGTATTTCATATATGTTAGGCATTGAAATCCAACATACAGTTACAGACTGGTAGTCGTTAGGCTTCTAAATTGCAGATGCACTTAAGTATACGCACGACACAAGCTGCTCTACAAAGCCCAAGACTCTAACTGAAATTTGAAATCTCTAAGTCCAACAATCCAGCTGCACTTCGTTATCTCAAAGTCCAAGACTCCAGCTAAACTTCATAATCTCAAAGTCCAAGACTCTAACTGAACTTTGTTATCTCAGTCCAACACTCCAGCTGAACTTCGTTATCTCAAAGTGCACGACTTCAGCTGAACTTCATTATCTCAAAGTCCAAGACTGCAGCTGCACTTCATTATCTCAGTCAAAGACTCCAGCTGAACTTCATTATCTAAGAGTCTAAGACTCCAGCTGCACTTCGTTATCTCAAAGTCCAAGACTTCAGCTGAACTTCATTATCTCAAAGTCTAAGACTCCAGCTGAACTTCATTATCTCAAAGTCGAAGACTCCAACTGCACTGCATTATCTCAGTCCAAGACTCCAGCTGCACTTCATTATCTCAAAGTCTAAGACTCCAGCTGAACTTAATTATCTCAAAGTCGAAGACTCCAACTGCACTGCATTATCTCAGTCAAAGACTCCAGCTGAACTTCATTATCTAAGAGCCTAAGACTCCAGCTGAACTTCATTATCTCAAAGTCTGAGACTCCAACTGCACTTCATTATCTCAGTCCAAGACTCCAGCTGAACTTCATTATCTAAGAGTCTAAGACTTCAACTGAACTTCATTATCTCAAAGTGCAAGATGTTAGCAAAAATGTGTTATCTTAAAAGTCTATCACTTTAGTGGAACTTAATTATTTCAAAGTACAATACTCCAGCGTAACTATCTCAAAATCCACGTCCCCAGCTTCATGTTGTTGTCTCGCTGAACAAATGATTTGAGACATCCATACTTAAATAATTCAAAATCTACAATTTTACACTTTTAAAGAGTAATTTGATTACTATAATTAATATTATATACAAAAAATAGCAATCATGTATACTTACAGTGAGCAAAAACCAATGAATAATTAGATTCAATTAAAACCACATCAACATAAATGATAATGCAAGTTAAAACTTCGAGGCAAACACATTTATTATATCTAAATGTGGGAGATGGGGTACTTCTGTTCATTTTGACATATCTGGTACCATGCCCTTGTTAATCAGAGACTCTGAAAATAACTACAAATACAGTAACATCATTTATATTCGTTTGCACGAAATTTTGAGTTGTTTTTTTTTTAATTGACTTTTTGGTGCACACATACATTTGTCTATTTTTTATGTTGAGAAAAAAAAGGAAAATGCGTATAAGTTATTTTCCAATGTGTTTGTGTTAAATTCATGTGTTGTATTAAATTCATGTGATTGTGTTAAATTTATGTGATAGCATATATGTTATTTTCCATTGTGATTGTGTTAAATTAATGTGTTGTGTTTCATGTGATTGTGTTAAATTCATGTGATTGTGTGAAATTCATGTGATTGTGTTTAATTTATGTGATTGTGTTAAGATCATGTGATTTGGTTAAATTGACAATTGGTCAACCCACCAAACCAACAAAAATGTATGTCCAAAGAATAATGAGTTTCCAGTACCTCTAATCGAATTGGTTACATACCAGTCTGTTTTTAATATGGCTTTCAAACTTGATCCCTCGACTACACGAGCCTCTACCATCAATAATGACAACAGCAAATCCTTCCGCAGCCAGTGTGTGCAGTCGTACATGCCTGAAATAGAAAAATATTTGAACCTTGCTCTAGTAAAATGGGCTGAATGCTTATGAATAAAGTGTCCTGCTAGATTAGCCTGTGCAGTTACACGGAAAACAAAATGGAGCGCATAGCTATTATTTTATTACACGGCTCATACTATGCAAGTACATAGAGAATACTAGGTTCGCGTTGAATACAGAGAAGTTTATGTTGCGAGGCTTAGAACGCCGGAAGCGCGAGCCTTGGCGAGCGCTTTCGGTGTTCGAGCCGAGCAACATAAACTTCTCTGTATTCAACGCTAATTCTAGTATTCTATTTATCCCATTTGATTTTTTCAACGTGACATTTAACATAAATAGATCTAATAACCTTAACAATAAATTTAATTCAGTCATAAAAGCGCTTAAAATCTAACAAATGTAACCATGCGTAGTGATATACGTGTATTTGTTCTGGTACGCAAAATAGTTTTTAAAAAATTCACACACAAACTGTAAAACAAGTAAAAATATCACCATATGCCTCGATTCAATTTTACGCAGTATGCGAATTTTAACACATTACGACCGCGAAAAGAAGATTTTACTTTACTATAATTCATTTTATTTTCGAAAGAAAATGATCAAAATCCAATATGGCGGTGATTGCTCCTGACAAAATGCTGTCGATGTCAACATACATGTACACCATCGACGACCTAGTTCTGGCTACCATAACTTTAAATGTCGCTTTTTATGATTTTTGACTGGCGCGACTTTGTACAGGTCTGTCAATACTACAGTATTTAAGGACGCGCAGAACGTGTTTTTATATAATGTTATGGGTATGCCGTGTGTGATCCGATGCATCAATGGCGCCCATGTTAAAATCATTTCCCAGAGAACAGGGAACGACAAAAGTACAAACAAAAATCAAAACACGTAAGAACTAGTATCTTACCTTTAATTATCCTTTAAAATCCATCTAATAATCCATTTAACTCAATAATTGACGATTTTGCATCTAGGATCTTTAATAATTATTTTAGCATAGTTAAATAAAGACCCTTATGACATTCTATCACTTTATTCAAATGAGTTTATTAACTCAATAAACTTTCTTCTTCGTCACACGCTACGTCATGTACTCTACATTACTGCAAACCGGAGCAGTTTATCTAATAATAGCCGTTGGTAAAGTCGGTTGCATTTGCAGATTTCTGCATACAAACATAATTATGTTTAAACTTGCACAATATTTTATTTATCTATGGTAAATGCCCTTTGTGTACGAGAAAATAATTTAATATATAAATACACAAAGAATGGAAAACATTCCAGTACACAACAGATAAATGAGTAGAAAATACCCGTGTACAAAATGGGACGTTCCCAATTCCAGTGTGGTGTTATTTTTACCATCTTATACTTTACACAGCTCTATGCCTAACGTGAATTAAATAGGAAAGAAAACAAAGCAGATTATTCATGAATTGTGCGATATGTGTATGGCTTGTTGCACATTCTTAATTTTTAAGTTAAATGTCAAAAGTATATGCATTGGTTATAAACAATGCACATTACACGAAATAAGGAAAATGTGATCAATTGACAATTCAGATATGTCGACATACAGTACATGTAGAAAACATGTGAAATAAGTCGCGTTTATAATAAATCGTCAAAAAATGGGGAAAATGACGCAATAAGTATGTCATTTTATGACGCCATCAATCAGCTGATTCATTATACGGATGGCGAAAAATTATGTTATATGACTAGATTTAAAGGTTGAAGGTCGTATAATTTTGAAGCTTAAGTTTTGTCGACATTGTTTCTTATGAAAAATCATTCAGTGGTAAATTAAATATAAATAAAAAATAACAAAACAAAAATCGTGTAATTTTATATTTTATTTCAACATTTCTTTTGGTGAATATGTCATATATATTTTTTTCTGCAAAATATGCACATTTTCTTCCAATGGGTGACCTTAAAATTCGATCAATAAACCAAACAATATCGACCTAATTTTAGCGCATATCGCATGAAGTCATTTGAAAAGTAGTCCGTGCACGCGACAGGTATATTCCACAGTGTTGATTACAAGCAAGTATATTCCACAACGTGTTATACCGTCAATGTCGCGGTGAAAATGGGATAAAACTGTTTCCTTACTTCAGTCCCTTGTTTTCATATTAAATACTATACTAGTCAATCTGTTTCCTCACTTAAGCCCCTTTGTTTCATATAAAATACTGTACAAGTCAAACTGTTTCCTTACTTTTGCCCCTTTGTTTCATATTAAATACTATACAATTCAAACTGTTTCCTTACTTTAAACCCTTGTTTTCATATTAAATACTGTACAAGGCAAACTGTTTTCTTAACCTTGTTTTCATATGAATTACTATACAAGTCAATCGGTTTCCTCACTTGAGTCCCTTGTTTTCATAGTAAATTCTATACAAGTCAAACTGTTACCTTACTTAAGCCCCTTTGTTTCATATAAAATACTGTGCAAGTCAAACTGTTTCCTTACTTTAGCTCCTTGTTTTCATATTAAATACTATACACGTCAAACTGTTTCCTTACTTAGGCCCCGTTGTTTCATATTAAAAACTATACAAGTCAAACTGTTTCCTCACTTTAGACCCTTGTTTTCATATTAAATACTGTACAAGGTAAACTGTTTTATTACCCTTGTTTTCATATTAAATACTGTACAAGTCAAACGGTTTCCTCACATGAGTCTCTGGTTTTCATAATAAATACTGCACAAGTCAAACTGTTTCCTTACTTTAGACCCTTGTTTTCATATTAAATACTGTACAAGTCAATCTCTTTCCTCACTTAAATCCCTTGTTTTCATATTAATACTGTACAAGGCAAACAGTTTTCTTACCCTTGTTTTCATATTAAATACTATACAAGTCAATCTCTTTTCTCACTTGAATCCCTTGTTTTGATATTAAATACTTTACAAGTCAAACTGTTTCCTTACTTTAGACCATTGTTTTCATATTAAATACTATACAAGTCAAACTTTTTCCTCACTTGAGTCCCTTGTTTTCATATTATATATGATACAAGTCAAACTGTTTCCTGATTTGAGTCCCTTGTTTTCATATTAAATACTGTACAAGGCAAACTGTTTCCTTACCCTTATTTTCACATTTAATACTATGCAAGTCAATCTGTTTCCTCACTTGAGTCCCTTGTTTTCATATTAAATACTGTACAAGTCAATCTCTTTCCTCACTAGAGTCCCTTGTTTTGATATTATATACGATATAAGTCAAACTGTTTTCTTACTTGAGCCCTTTGAAGGAGTTGGTCACCAGCTGTACATGCGGTCCCCCATACACAAACAGCACTGTGGGATACTTGACCCCATGCTGGTAATTGTGGGGCCGGTAGTACATCCCATACATTGTGTGGCCTGACTTGCTTTTGTAGTTGAACATCTCTGAGTAGCTGTAGTCAGGAAAGTCTGAAAACCAATTAACAATAATCATTTAAGTTTTTGTTTGAAGGCAATTAACGTTTATAATTAAAATTGCTTTCATCTGAAGGCAATTAACGACAATAACGAAAATAAGCCTTGCTCTGGATAAATGGGGCTTAATGCATGTGTATAAATTGTTGTCCCACTTAAGCCTGCGAAATACACACAGGCTAATCAAGGACGACACAACCCGCATGCATGGAAGTTTTTGTCAAAATCATTCTCTTTTAAGCAAAAATCAAGTTAAGGAAGAAACTGTTGGCCCTGACAAGCCTGTGTGCTTTTTGAAATCAAAATAAAATTATTTCAAATAATAAACACAACAATACATTAAAGTATAGGCCCCTGACTACTCACCTGTGGATGACATGAGGACAGCCAGGGGTTGAGTCTGTACAGACTGGGGTGAGATCTCTATTCTGTACAGAGCAGACTGGAGAGCTGAGTTCACAGCGCTGAACACTGTCACAAACATGGAGCACGCCTGAAAGGGACAATAAGCAGCAACAATAACTAAAGCAGTGAGGAACAACTTGATGAAGTAAGAAGTAAATTGTTGTTGTACTGTTATACACATTTTATATTATTTCAATTTAAAACTTTAAAGGCTAATAAAAATTGAACAACTTTATAAAATAAGGAAATATAAACATTGAAATGTGTCGGAGTACTTGGTCAGACAAGTTTGACTTTACAGACTGATAGACAGATGAACGGCTGGGCGTGCACGCGGCTGGGGGAACTGCAACAAGGGCAGACGGACTAACAGACAGCTATGATGAATCTAGTAAACCCCATTCTAATTCATTCCAGCAGGAATAATAAATGATGTTATATATGATAACGCTCATGATCAACAAGTGCTTCACTGTCTATTGTACTGTACTTATTACCATGCCACAAATTATGCTGCATTATCTAAGAAGTAAGGATGGCGTAGTTGGTTAGCTATGGCATTGGCATGTGATCAGATGGTCTAGTGTTTGATCCTCGATGTGGATTATTTTAATATATCTCAAGGTATTAAGAACTCATGGGAAAACTGGGGTTAATGCATGTACATAAAATGTCGTCCTCGGATTAGGCTTATCAGGGGCCAAACTTTCCACTCAACTGGATTTCCATAAATGCGGATAAGCCTTTGAGGACTGCACAGGCTAATCTGGGATGACAGTTTTGAACATGCATTAAGTCCAGTTTTCCCAGCACATGACTCATATAACTCCTGATGTTGGCAAGTGTTGTCTCACCTTATCCAGTGTAACGCTGTGAGTGTATCCCAGCTCTGTTAGTCTGTAGACGGGGCCCAGAGTCTGGTAGGAGACTACATACCTGGCATGGAATAAAACAATGATTATTGTATTTCATGTAAGCCTCCATATGGGTAAACATATTTAATGCTTGTGTGTAAAGTGTTTTCCCAAATTATCCTGTGCAGATTGCACAGCTAAATCTTGGACAACACTGTCTGTCTACACTAATAAAAGATTTCCTAAAAAAAAATAGCACAAAAGCGGATAGTGTCATCCCTGATTAGAGTGGGTAGACTGCACTTGCTAATATGATTCGTAATTTTATGAACATGCATTCAGCCCCGTTTTCACATAGTGGGGCTAATATTTATAATTCTGGATACATCAGTTAATTGAAATCAACATATTTCATGTATCATTTTCAAAACTAAATCTGAGTATGTTTTCACGAAACTCTTATGGGTTTTTGTGTTAATGTTCATTTAAATTAAAATGCCTTGATCAAAATTATTGTTTAAAATAATTATAATTTATATTGTATCAATTTAAAAACTTAACAAATGCGGTTCCAAATAGAAATGTTTCCATAAATTCAACTAAAACTCAGATTTCTCTTTGGAATACCAGTCCTGATGGAGATAACAAGTGAAACCTTGGGTCACTGAAGGTCAAGCAGGTCTCTTTTTTACTTTTTTTTTGCATTTTTTTAAAGTGAAGATAGTTAATGCAACACTGTAAATATTGTACTGCGTTGCTTAAAGTCCATCACTCACAGGTGTGTTTCTAGTGGAGTGTCCTTAAGTCCCAGGAAGTAGACCAGGCCTCGTGTTTCGTCCACCCAGATCTGAAAACAGAGACAAGGGGTTATTAAACCACTCATGCCGATAAAAGCATTTGCAAATTGAAAAGTGCTCCAGAAAAAGGATTTGTAAACAAAGGAAGACACAAATACAGGAAGACAGGTAATCAATTTTAGTTTACAACATAAAAAAACAACTTGAATATGTTAGTTAAGTAGACACTGTAAAATAATTTACATTTTTCTGCCTGAAATTTCCTGGTTGTTCACAAATAATTTTTTCGTTGGCATGTACACTTTTGTTCCTGTAAATTCTATGATTTTGGACAAAAATGGGAAATTCGCATTGTTCATTTTCCCATTTTGTTGAGTAAAATTCAAAGATCTGTCAACCCATAAAATCAACGAAACATCAATTTTCCAATATAACCCAATAATAAGACAGGTTAAAATATATACAGTTTTAAGATACTGCTACCTCTTTAGAGGACACCTCCCAGTCCCCAGTGGTGATCTGTGTGACCTCACTCTCACAGGACATCACAGAACACATGGAAATATGGGTTGAAGGGACGGTCACTGAAAACATCGAAATGTGGGTTAAAGGGTCTGTCATTGAAATCATGGAAATATTGTTTAAAGGGTTGGTCACTGAAAACATGGAAATATGGGTTAAAGGGATAGTCACTGAAAGCATCGAAATATGGGTTAAAAGTTCTGTCACTGAAAACATCGAAATATGGTTTAAGCCATGTATGCCTAGCGTCTACAAAAAATGCCTTGACAGACAGCGTAGACCCAGATGAGACGCCGCATGATGCGTCTCATCATGGTCTGTGCTGTTTGCTTAAAATATTTTTTTATAAGAAATATTCTAAATAAAGAAATACATATACTAGACATCCCTAATTTTGGAAATAAATTGATCAAATTTAGAAGGATGGGAGAGTCCACTAGGCATAAATGTTTTACAGGGACAGTCACATAAAACAAGGAACTATGGGTTAAAGGGTTGACGAATGAAAACATGGAAATATGGGTAAAAGGGTCGGTAAATGAAAACATGGAAATATGGGTAAAAGGGTCGGTAAATGAAAACATGGAAAGGAGTGTTACAGGGACAGTCACGGAAAATATGGAAATATGTGTTAAAGGGTCAGTAACTGAAAACATGTAAATATGGGTTAAAGGAACAGTCACTTAAACATGTAAATTTGGGTTACAGGGACAGTAACTGAAAACATGGAATATGGGTTTAAGGATAGGTCACTTAAAATATGGATATAGGTGTTAAATGGACAGTGAGTTAAAACATTGAAACAAGTGTCAAAGGGACAGGGAGGGAGTAAAAACAAGGAAATAAGTGCCAAAGGGGCAGTCAGTTAAAACATGGAAATAAGTGTCGAAGGGACCGTCAGTGAGAACATGGAAATGTGGATTAAAGGGATAGTCAGTGATAATAAAATGGAAATGTGGGTTAAAAGAAAAGTCATTGATACCATTGAAATAAGTGTTAATGGGAAAGTATGTGATAGAATGGAAAAACATGTAAAAGGAACAGTCAGTGAAAACATGGGAATAAGTATTAAAGGGTCAGTCAGTAATTACATGGAAATAAGTGTTAAAGGGAAAGTCATTTAAAACATGGAAATAAATAGTCACAACTGTGACAGAATCAGGATGTTTGTTTGTAAAACTCTGCATTTCAGATTGTTATGCCTCTTTTAAATATTTTATTAATACTTTATGGTGAAATAACCATTTTTCCATATCATGTCGTTTGCAAATTTGATTAGGTCATTGATCCATTTCCCGGAATTCATAAACCAATTTCATTCATGCATACAAATATGGTTTAATTGTTTGATATATTTGTTTTTATTCCATATAAGAGATAAAGTAATCAAATATATTTATTCCTTGCACAACCTTGTTTGTACACAGAAAATACAGTGGAGGTTTCAGGTACAGAGACATATTTCAACATCCAAACTGAACAAAAGAAAATATCAAATGGCATCATGAAATTTTACTAATATGACACCAGCATAATTGTGCTAGTAAGCTGTATCAACACTGTTTAATACGACATTGATCAGATGTGTTTGTTTTTTATCTCGTTTATGCAGGTATAATTATGAGAAAATAAATGAGCCTTGATCTGGAAAAACAGGGTTTAATGCATTTTCCTATAGTGTCATCGCAGATTAGCCTGTGCACTTCTCACAGGCACGACACTTTTGGCTTGAACGAATTTTTTTTGTATCAGAACGTCTCGTCTCAACTTAAATCAACTCAAAACGGAGAGTATTGTCTGCACTGGCTAAAATGACGCAATACATTAGGCACATGCATTAAGCCCCGTTTTACCAAAACGGGCGCAAATGACTTCAACTGCAATCTAAGTTACCTGTTTTCTGAGTCTCCCATGGTGAGCCAGAGTTGAAGTGACCCGATAGAGATGGCGGTATTCTGATCTCTCTGACATCGACAGAAACTCTATGTCCCTAGAGTCGGGCCTGGTCGGCAGGAAATAAAGTATGTCAGTGATATGTGATTAACGAGTGAAAAAATATTTAACATATGATATTTAACGTCGAAGAAAACTTGGCTTAATGCATGTGTGTCACCACTGATAAGCCTGTTTAATCCGCATATGGATGGCAGTAAAGTGTTGTCCACGATTACTTTGTTCAGTCCTCACAGGCTAATCTGGGAGGATAATTCAGCTTTTATGGATTTTTTCATTAAAAGTAATTCTGTTTTAAACAACAATCTATTCAAGGTGGAAAGTGTTGTTCATGATTAGCATGTGCGGACTACACAGACTTATCATGTGCTGACGCCTTACTCACATGCATCAAGTCCTATTATCACAGAGTGTTGCTTATATTTATAACAATAAACTTATTATGCTAAATCTGTAAAAAAAATATGATGTTCTCTGTATGTATGTAACTGTCAGCTATAAATATAACACAAAAACATCGGAAAATGACCGACAACAATTCCTCTTTTTTTTAAATCTCAAATCCTTGAAGTTATGTTTTTTTACAAAAACAACAAAATAGCATGCTGACAAATATATATAGAGAGAAAATAAGGTCGCTGTCAGATCTTTCTGTAATATATCAGGCAAGTTTTAGAATAATATAATGGCGAGGCCTGCCGTTTACTTGTTTACTACATCTCTACGTCCTCGAGTATAAAGAAATAATGAAAAACTCGCTAAACAAACTTCATTTTGAGCGGGAAATGGCGTAACGAGCACTTGTGTTTAATATTTGTAAAACATGTGTTTTGCTGTTTGTGTTGCAGTTTGTGTTTCATTATATTGGTATCAAAGTGTTTGTTTTGTTAAATCTGATTTGACCTTACTACAATGATTACTTTATAGTTGATTCCGAGTAATATGCCCTACCTCCTATCATCGACTGATTCAATAACTTCCTTTTTAACTGAAATAAAATAGTATAGCATGCAGCGTTATATCAGGCAGATATCAATGCAGCGGTATGATACAACTTGTTTTACAGTATTTATTAAAACACTTACGAAAACCTATGATGATTTTTTTGTACAAATATTATACACTCTTCTTTTCTGTAATTTTACAATGAGTTCACATACATTGACCCAGATGTCAGAGGTTGCCTCCAGTAGGACGTGTACAGGTGGCAGTGGGGCAGGTTCATACTGGGCGTCTGTCCGTGGCTTTGAGCTAGAGTGGTACCGGGCCTCAGGGACAAAACACTCGTGAGGGATCAGGTACTGGGTAATGATAATAATTAACATATTATGTTTTACGAACGCATGAATGTATATTGAAGTGTTTGTCAATATTGAAGTGTTTATCACTTTTGAACACATTTTCTAAAATTTATTATATCGAACATCACGTGGAAATGGCGGTATTTCCGAATACATTGATACTTTTTTAGAAAAAGCAGGCTCTGTGTATGCAGTCTTCAATTATTATCGCAACGCATCAACGTGAATGTCATCAACACATGTTCTGATTTTGTATCGGAGCGCTTTATACAATTTGTAATTTTACCTTAATAATAGATCAGCGATGCATATAAAGTGAAATACTCAGCATATTTATGGATTGAAGGTATACCATTATACAAATACTACATAACGTATCGAGTGTTTCAACGTATGGTCAAACAGAGACTGGTAATGTCAACCGAGGCATTACATTATTACACCAAACATATCAATAGTAATTTATGTACCCACCCAAATCAGCTATTTCCAAGCATTCTAAGAACAAAAGTCATACTATCGCAATCAGATGCTTCGGTGGATTATTTAAATAATTTGCTCTTGCTAACGATCATTGAACACATGCATTGAACACTAACAATTATCGCGTATTTAATCAAGTTTGATTACGGCAGAATCAAATGTCCGTACTTGTTAGAACCGGTGTGACGATTCAGCGGGTACATATATATTTAGAAGTCTCGTGTCAACGTGCATGTACCGTATTTCCATTCTCGTGTTGCATTCGACAAAACAAAGAACGAACATCAACGCATAGAATTTAGTATTTCTATGTTCGAATAATCACAGACACATTAAAAATGTAGCAAAACGGTAATACAATCAAAAACACACATAATTGTTATTAACATGAAAAAGTTCCTGACTCCAATGTGCATAAAGAGTTTATACACTGCGATTTAAACTAATTTATAAATGTCAAAGTACATAGCATACACGATTAATTTTAATAGGCGGTTTCAAACGAAAAATGTATTGATTTGGCATACCAATATTTAAAATTGATCGGACACAAATTGTTAAATTAGTTCCCATTTTAAAGATGCAAATGGGATGGCCAGTCAAAATTATATAGTTTCTTTATAGCATGTATCTGTAGATATTTGTGTCGACGCGATAATCGGGATGGTGAGATTATCATGCTATAAATAGAAGGAAATTATTACGTACGAATTCGAATACTTAAGTAATTCAAAGTTTTTAATGCGTGCTTGTTATAAATATAATGAATAACAGGTTACCACCCTATTATTGTGTATAATGTCAGGCGAGGCGTAAAGTTTAAAAAAGGGCAAGGCTTGTTGAGCCGTTATAGTACACAGCGATAGGTCAGTAACCTGCTTTCTGTTAATAATACCTCTACCTCCAAATTTTGTGAAAGAAATAATAAAATTAATCGCTACGGCGCTTCATTTTTAGCTTATCGTTGATCTTGATACACATTGTTAACAATAACAAATATTTAAATATTAGAAGTGTACAACTGCAACCGTTTTATGATGTAACATTATTAAATACTTCGCAGTATTTACCTCCCCAACAGATAAATGGTAGGTACTTTCTTGACACGTAATTATTAATATTATCATTTCTGGCATGATGTCTAGTCTGTAGCATACCAGTGAATTTCGTCGTTAAATTCTTTAACGTTAAATAAATGGTTTAGAGTAAAACAAACACAAGGAAATTAAATGCACATTTTTTATAATACATATTTAATAACGCTATGTTTCGGATAAACCACCATTACATGGTAATGTCAGCTCCGATTTGATACCAGCTTCGCGTTGTTTGAAACTTAGAATGGACTTAGTTAAGTAGTGTCTAACCTTCCTATGATCGATAGGGGGGAAACCACTTGGACAGATTTGTCTATTTTTGTAATGTATAGTTGAAGCGAACGATTGGTGCGGTTTTGATTTTGTATATCAAATGATGTTGATTATAGTGAAAACTCTTGTTTTACACGTAAGAATTATATGTGAAATGCAAAGGTTCTGTGTAGTTTAAACATTTTTGCTGCTAAACTCAATTTCTCATTTGAAATCGAAAGTGTTTACAAATAAACATAAAACTATGTTGATGTATGTTAGGTTTATGTTTATTTTGTGTTTCATCGTATTGTAAAGTGTATTTGTTTATACGATGTTACCAGATAAATGAAATGATGTATTAAGCACACACACATTTGCAATATCTTACTTTGGAATAAGCATTTTTAAACATAACCTTCTCTGACTTAAAGGGGATTCTCCTCATGGTTTTATTTAATAATTTAATTGCATGCTTGTTTGAGAAGCAAACATTACTGGTGTTAAGGTTCAGAGAACAGGGCGGATTGTAAACTAAATTACATATAATTTTCACGAAGATGTATTTTGTTTTTCTAGTCTGCGATTTGACAAACATATCGTTTAAGTTGTCATGTCTTTGACACTAATTGGGGCGTTTTTGGTGAGGTTAAAACTTCATATTGTTTGTAAATGGAATTTTGACTGACATATAGAATTTCATGGGAAATTTGTACAGTTATCAACATAAACTGGTAATATGTATCCAGTTTATATTATTGGTTATTTTGAAAGCGATACAATTTCATGAGAGATCCAATGGCTACAGGAAATTCAGTTAGTTCAAATTACGTAGTATCTGGCACATACTTTTTCTTGTTTCGAGGAGCGCAAAATTACATTTAACATAAATAAGACAGACCAACAGTGCATTAAAAGTTTTGCCAATCGAACACGTTACTGTGCAGTGTATGAACGTTACGGAGATTACGTTAAAAAGTCACGGCACTCATAACTCGGTCACAAATAGAGACCGATCACTGTCCGATCAGCGGACGACGTATTTTTCCGCTTATCGGACTGGCGCCTGGCCGATGATCGCACGGGCACCGGGTCATTTTGTAGCATCGGGCGGCGTCCGGATTAAGTTTACGTCTCGCTTAAAATTGTACCTGACGTCGGGCCCGGGAAGAAATCGAGTTGAGATCGAAAAAGAGATCAGACGATCAACGCACGGTTATTGCCCGGCGATAGCCCCACATCAGATTCATTACACGTGTATCGGCAAAAGTAAAGGTATTTCAAAGAGGCAAATATATCGGCCGGCGATCGTTTGATTGTCGGAAGGCCCCCACACGATGAGCGACGGACGCCGGACGGCGCTCGTAATGATACACGTACAATGAATCCGATGTCGGGCGCACGCCGGAGGATAACCGTGCGTTGATCTTCCGATTTTTATCGATCTCGACTTGATTCCCTCCCGGCCCGATGTCAGGTAAAACCAGGTGTGAGATTAGAAAGTAATCCGGACGCCACCCGATGCTTCAAAATGACACGGTGTTCGTGCGATCATCGGTCGGGCGCCAGTATTACATTGCATTGCCACTTATTTATTACTTCCAAAAATGTTTGTTAAAGCTTACCATATTTACTTTAATAATGAGCTTACATTTCATATTCCGTAACTGTATTGTTGTTCTAAATATAGACACCACATTTGAACACGATCTACATATCATTCAAGAGCTAATAGCGGTGTTCTTGCCAGTAACAACGCGATGTCCAGCCTTTAAAGCGTAGCTCAATCATCACAGAGGTGTTCATGCCAGTGACATTACGGTAATCTTGTCAGTAAAATAGCGGTAGTAATGCCAGTAAGATAGCGGTGTTCATCCTTCATGACGGTGTTCAGCCTTCATAGCGGTGTTCAGCTTTCATGAAGGTGTTCAGCCTTCATAGCGGTGTTCAGCTTTCATGAAGGTGTTGAGCCTTCATAGCGGTGTTCAGCTTTCATGACGGTGTTCAGCCTTGATAGTGGTGTTCATGCAAGTAACAGCGGTATTCAGCCTTCATAGCGGTGTTCAGTCTCCATGACGGTGTTCAGCCTTCATGACGGTGTTCAGCCTTGCTAGCGGTGTTCATGCAAGTAACATAGTAGTGTTGAGCTTTCATAGCGGTGTTCAGCCTTCATAGCTTGGTTCATGCAAGTAACAACAAAGTAGTGTTGAGCTTCATAGCGGTGTTCAGCCTTCATAGCTTGGTTCAGGCAAGTAACAACATAGTAGTGTTGAGCTTCATAGCGGTGTTCAGCCTTCATAGCTTGGTTCATGCAAGTAACAACATAGTAGTGTTGAGCTTCATAGCAATGTTCAGCTTTCATAGCTTGGTTCATGCCAGTAACGAAAGAGAAGTGTGCCCCAAAACTATAAGTATGATTAAAGCAAGAAAGGGGGTTAATTTTGAATCACTTCGTCTATGCAAACAATGAACACAAATAGCTTTGTAAAACTACTGATAACAAATTCAGAAATAAGTTCCGAGCCTGATCTCTATGTTGTAAAATAAAGTTCTCGTTAAACTATTTATCAAATCAGGATAGAGTGGACTTAAAGTTCGTATTACCTTATCTATCGGAAGTTTTTTTTATGTCTTTTGGTCTTGATTACTTGATTACCTGAGATTTATTCAGCTAGTTTTATCAGGATTATCACACGCTATTTTTTGCGTATTGCAATGAAGTTTGCAACAATTATATATATTAAAACTATTACAAACTATATTTGAACTGAAGTCTATAAATTATTATTTAGTACAACGCGATACATTTTATGAAAGTCAAATTAATCAATGAAATAAGTGACCTGAGCCAGTTATTAGTACAGCATGCTTAATTATTATTGAGAAATCGGGCCCGGTCTGTGTTTGGATATTTAAACAATTGTGCTTGTGCCCTCTTAGTTAAACCACAATGCGCCAGTACTACACAACGGCTGTTTACTGATTAATATACAACTGTAACTCGAAAAGGATATTATTATGTACCCTGAAATAAAACTTCAGGAAAAATAAAGTTTCGAAATAGTCACTTAAGTTTTCGTTTTTCATAGAGATGTTTTGGGTGAGGCCATAATTTGAATTACAATACCGTATCATATTTATCAAACAGACCTCGTCTTTATGGCGGATCTTGCTATAATTTATAAACAGCTTAATATAAAGGGTATATGAGAACAAGGTCGAATACATATTAAATAAAACGTAATGCGGAACGTAAAATAAATAAATAAAGCTGCCCTTTCAAACAAGTTGTTGTTGGCTGTATATGGAGTTATGTATTTCCACTTTAATTAAGAACAGTCGCACACTATTACAGCATAAACTTCAGCTATGTGCAGAGTTCTGAACAATAACAGATGTTAGTTTAAATTGCATAACATTATGAGCGGATGAAATTTATAGGAGATAAAGTAAGACAAATTTCATATAATTGAATACCCTGACACATTATTATGACCAACCAGTCAATCCTTAAACGATGAAAAAGTCGATTAACACGGCAAACTTTTGCGAGATAACCAGGATGTTACTGTAATGTGATGTGATATCACGTAGCATGTGATATTTCTGAAACTAAACACATATTTTAGGTTGTTAACATAACATGCAACATAAAAAACATAAACAGAACAAACTTATTATTTTACGAGAGCGTGCATATCAAGTTACATTTAAGTGTTTGTTATTATTGAACCCAGTTTCTGGACCTGATTATCCGTTCCCTTTCCCCCATAAAAAGCAAAGTGAAAATGCGTTTTGCAACCAGCCTTAAACCAGAACAGCCTGCGTTTTTATCGCAGCCTGTTCAGGTTGTATGCTGCTTGCTGCTCATCAGTAACTAAGGGTTGAAAATGAGGCCTTTTAAACTTTAATTTAGTAAGGAATGCGTTAAATTAAATGTAACTTTCTAAGGGACTAGAAATGCGTCAAAATACGTATCTAATTGGGAAAGGGCTATATCGAAGAACGCGTGACAATGGCGGCATTCAGAAATAAATAAATTGCTACAATTTCCAAGAGGCAACATAAATTATTCCTGACGTCTCTTTATTTTTTTTGTTGAAACGCTTTAAAGTTAGCGAAAATTATCGCAAACAACAACACTTGATCTGAACACTGATTTTGTATCGAAACATTGCATAATATTTTAATGTAACCTTAATGATATAACATTGATGCATATAAGGACATGCATTTGCACATTTATGGATGGTATATATACCAGTATATAAATACCACATCCCTTTACTAGTGTTTCAACGTATTGTCAACCCGAGACTGGTAGTCCCAACCGGGGAGTTATATTATTAGACCGAACACATAAACAGGAACGGTTGTATCCACTAGATCCACGCGTTTCAATGCATGATAATAACACAAATTATCATATTCGACTCAGAACATTTGGCGGATTATTTATTATTAATATCTTCGTATATTGTGGTATTGACGAGCATAGAAAACATGTGTTGGTCATTCACAAGTCCTTCGCATATAATCTAATTGTATAATGGCTAAAATCTCATTTCTCTAACTTTTCAGTACTGGCAGTAAAATTGAGCGGGTACAAATTTATAAAGGAGATCGTGGGTCCGTGCATGTACCGTCTTCTCGTTTTGCATTCGACAAATCAAAACGCGAAAATCAACGCATATAAGCTCGTATTCCGATCTTCAGATATAATGTACGCAATATTAGTGTAACAAAACATTAATACACACATAATTTTCATTAATACGAAGCAGTCCTTGACACACCAATCTATATAAATGTTTTATTTACTGCAATAAACACAAACTTTGTACTGTCAAATAATGTTCTTGGAATACATACTTTAAGTAATGTAGAAAGGCGATTTCATGTTAATAAACAAACAATTGATTAAGTTTGCATATCAATATTGCAATTTTACAAATGGACTAAACATGATAAATTAGTTCCTGTTTAAAGATGCAAGTGCAATGAACATAATTTGTATCGTGTTGATTTTTATTATATAAAGTATATAAAAAGTTGCAACAACTTAAAGTTATGGCACATTATTTGGTAAGACGATCAGGTGTGCGAGATAATCATGTTGGAAAGTGTGATGAAATGAAATAAATGCTAAAGGAACGGATATATACATGTATATATATTGTAGTATTTGCTCCAAAAAAAATGCCTTTCTTACTGCAGTGTGTACTTGTTTATACGCTGTTATTTGCATGTCAAAATAATGTTAAAACAGTTCTTAATACACAGGTGGCAACATCCATACGTGATGCAGTTTCTAACAAAAGATCATGAATCGTTGAAAGACAGTAAGCTTTAAATTTTGATGCCTGTCTTTGACAAACATAAATATTGAAATATTTAACGTCTAAACAAATGCTACCGTTTTGTAATAACATATTATCAAACCCTTTCCAGAGTTAACCACCCCAAACAGATAAACGGCAGCAACTGCATTTACAAGTAAATATTCCTTTCGTTTTAATATTAGATGATAACTAGTTTATAACGTTTTCGTATGTTGTGCTGTAAGTACTTTTAATGTTATATACTTTAACTCCTAAAACATGGTTAACAGTCAAACACTGGAAAGAAAATATATATTAATAATAAAAATGTTCATATAATGACAATAATACTCGAATAAACCAACATGACGTGATATGTAATCTCCGCATCGATTTGATACGCTGCGCTCAATATTAAAACGTTACCGATAATGAGTTTTAGTAGTGTCTAACCTTTATTTGACCGCTATCTAGTTTCGCTTTGGAAGCGAACGAGTGGAGAAGTTTTATTTTAATTTGTCTACCAAATTATGTTGTTTATGACACGGATCTATGTTAAAGGGTAAGAATTATTTGAGAAAAGAGAAGGTTCGTAATAAGTAAAAATATGTCATTGATAAGCTCAATTTATATTTTGAAATCGAAAGTGACTTCCTTCTTTGTAAAGGAACAAAAATAACATTATGGATGTGTTGTTGTTATTTAAGTGTAAGTTTAGTTTGCGAGTAATCGGATTATAATTGTTTTTGTTGTGTTTACTGTGAACAGATAAATAGCATAAGCACAACACTGTTTGCAATGTCTTACATTTGAAAATGCATTTCTAAAAGTGACCGTTTCTCACATGTATAATGTATATGATCTAATTGTTTGAGTAGTACACACATGACTGCCTTATTGACCGACCGACACACACATACAGAGAGTTTATTATACAACAGTACATCGCATTCAAACTCAAATATACACATTATTTTCTGTCATCAGTATAAAAATAAAAAGAGCTAATCAATTAGAAACGCAAATAGACTACTTTCCATCAAGGGGGTAATGAAACCTATTGAAAAGTATTATTTGATATTCTAGTTCTTATAACGAAAGCTTTTTCGAGTTACTGTATAATAAACAGCTATATTTTCTTAAATAATTGAAACAGGCGCACATACATGTAAAATGGGAATATATATTTTTTTTAATCAACGTCATAACAACATATACAAAAGCGTTCATTTCGTGGAATGCTGTTCTGAGAATATATGCATGTTTGGATGTTTAACTGGTGTACAGATATTCTTTAACGTATACTGCGAAAACTGCCTATGGGTGGGAACGACGTATCGATCTAATCCAAAACATGCCGAATATCTGCCCCAAAACTTCTTAGTTCCGGTGCCGAATGTTTACAAGTTTTTCCCCACTTTATTATAAACAAAAAATAACCGTTAAATGGCCTGTCTACGGGTAAGTATGTTGTCGTTTATAACAAAATACGATGTCATTGTCAAAATCGTGCACAGTTGCATAAGTTCTGTTAAGCATTGCGAAAGTATTTCACGTTTTTCGATTGCTATTTTACCGAAAAGAAACATGCCATAGTAAAATGACGTCACACGGTGAAGCGCGTATTAGACGGTTTTGTATTGTTACATATATGGGCATGCTACTACGATGACTATAACACGCTCAACTTCATACCATTCAATTGAAATAAATGATGCCTTTTCTCGTATAATTTTCCGGGGTGTGTCCAATTAATGTTTTTTTTAATTTCAGTTGCCCACTATCGTCATTTTGATTTGGGGAGAAGTCGATGTAAAATTGTAAAAGCTTTATTGACACTAGAGGACTAGAAAGTTTTAAGTTATTGCTAAGTTGTTGTTGTTCTTGAAATATGTAATAATGTTTAGTTTATTTTGTTATGTTTGTATAAAATGCACATATTCTATATATATATATATATATATATATATATATATATATATATATATATATATATATATATATATATATATATATATATATATATATATATATATATATACTATATCTTAAACATAAACATATGCATGCTACTGAAATAAAAGGTAAAATGGTATTATTTTATTCAACTAACTATTACTCTTATATAGTACACCAATGACAGGTTCAAACTTCATGCTAGTAATCTACACAGCGGCTAACCGTTAATACACATGAATACCGATACGCTGTACTCTTCATTACAAACAAAATGGCGTCCGACTGTAAGCAGAACCAAGTCGATATTGAGATAAAATGTGCGATTATATCATAATGGAACTTAATTTCTCTACAAAATGAATAAAATAACAACGAACAGATCTGTTTTCTTTTATTTATTACGATATTTTTTATTTGAAGACAGACTTAATACACCGATACGCGGTATCCAAAGTATATACAAAACAAACGCAAAAGTGCCAATATTCTTTGTTTTTGCCAGAGAGGTTTTACAAATTGTATACATATCTAATACGTAATTTTTATTCATTTAATCATGCCACTTGTGTTTAAATTTGTCAACACGTTTAAATTTAAACTCTCTAACAAATATATTTTCTTCTACAACGTTTGGTTGTTCAAATTCATTACCTTATTAATAATTATGTATTATGTTCTTAGCATGTGTTAAACAATTTGTATAACCTTTATTACAATCGTTTACTTTATTGTAAAAATTTGCATAATATTATCATTATTTCATAATTCAACCAATATTTCATAATGTTAGCAAGTCCGTTTACACACAATTGATATCGACCTAATTCTCAATGAACAGAAACCTAACACGTATTTATGTAGATATGAAACAATGTTTGTAAAATTTTTAATGAAGCGTTCAATCATCTGACTTTTTGAAACTCCATACTTTTGAAGCATTATTTAATGTCGAACCCACAAAGGAGTTAAAACACTGACATAATAATTTTGTCTAATGTTCAAATTCATGGTATTTTATCAAAATGTAGTCATGACTTTAAGCGTCTTTTTACCAACCATATGTTCTTGATTTAATCTAAGTCTTCGAGTACATTTCAACACTTCCTCAACATATACAATTATCAGCAACTTCAATAGCTTAATTGCTTTATTAGCCGAGGCTGTTTTGTATAGCTTTAAACACAAATTACCATATGCATTGTCTGTCAATACGTCAATTAAAGCTAGCATTACTTAACAATCATACCCTCTCGTTTGCGCATTTAATTTTAGCCGATGGACTGCGACATTGGGTTTTACAGGTTACCTTAAATAAACTATGATCAATTGTTTGTAATGATGTTTAGTAGATTCTTTAAATTCATTGAAGGATTCTTAATCTTGCTGAACGACATTTGCTGGCTGTTAACGAGGTGGTCGGTACATGCGCTTCTCTTAAAGACGATCCGGGTTAAATCTCCGCTCCCGGTGCATGTGAATAAGGTAAGTGGCCATAGTAACGGACAGGTGGGGTTTTCTCAGTGTACTCACACACACACACTTCCTTCTCCACACACAGCACAATACCAAATTACATTGTAGGCAATAGCGGCAATTATTCCAAATTAGTCTCTAATTTCGGCAGTCTAGTAAGTTAATTATATAGGAGAGCAAGGACACACACATATCCCTCATATAATTCAGCTTCAGTTATGAAAGGACAACACAAACTTCGTTTAACAATGCTCCAAAGAGTCACTTCCTGAAATGATGATCAAAGATACACTAGCCTGTAATAGTAGTATTCAATCAACATGCTTTATAAGCGAGTGTTTACATGTAAATAAGAACACATTGCGCAGTCAAAATGCCCGTGGTAATGTTCGTGGCTTTGTGTGCCTGAAACATTATTTGTTTTCTTCACAAAGAGTCGGTGAGGGGTAAACAAAGCGAAAACCGTTGCGGTAAATACAAAGGAAAAGGATCGTGAATTAATACGTGTTTATGATAATCTAAATCATTTAATGGGTTAATGCTACTTTTTTATTAAAGAAACCTATTCAAATGTTTATCAACTTGTAAAGGAGCTATTGATTCATATGTGACTTGAATTTTGTTAATATTTTCATAGGCATGTGATTTTGATTTTTTATCTATGGTTGGTTACATAAACAATCTTCCGACAATATATGTCACAGTGAATACTTGCAATTCATATTTATAATTATTCTGGTTTCATAAAGACGCCATAAGACGTTTTAGTCATAGTAATACAATCAAACAGACTCATACCATTAAATAATTATGAAAGTTTAAATAGTTAATTGGATGTGTACTTAGAATTTTAGTTCTATGACTAAATCGTCTTTAAGATGCCGGAATAATTATAACTATTAATTGCTGTTACTCACTATTAATCAAGTTAGCTAGTTTAAGGGGCCAATACATATATTCACATATTATACAAAATGATTTAATTTGAAAATTATAATTATAATCTTTCGCAGCTTTAAATTGTATTGAAAGGAAATCGTAAACATCATGTACATATATTTTAGGTAAAAATCACATATGAAATTATTTCAGTTAAAGCTTTATTGATTAGCATTCTACCACGGCACGTGACTTGTTTTCTATCTACAAAGAAGGAAAACTACTGTTTGGTTATTACCCCGATATACCAACGGTTGTTTAAAGTTACGTCACTTTTATTTTCCGCGCACTGTTTATGGATGAAAACGACGTCATTTGATTTAAATGGTTGTGATGACGTCACGTTTCGCGGAAAAGTGGAGGAAGTTTGGTTAATATAATTCTCATTTATAACAATTAAATCGCGGATAACTTATTAATGAAACCGTGTTAGAATCGAAATAATCAACGGGTAACCGTTGGTTATTGTGGTAATAACCAACGGTGTGTCGCGCCGATGCTTGTTATCAAACCACTCGGGCTGCGCCCTCGTGGTTTAATTCCTACGCATCGGAACTCCGTACCGTTGATTATTGCCTCAATAACCAACGGTTACCCGTCGATTATGTGTTAATTAAACAAGGGTATCAATAAAGTGAGCATTTACAAAATAAAAAAGTATGAAATATACTTTCAATATAATTGAGTAAACATGTTCATGAAAATCAAACTGTAGTATTGGAATGAAATACATAAAGAAAAATATGCAATCGATCACCGTTATTGCGAATTCTACCATAGTCGCACACGAATGCACATTAGAATGAGAAAGGAGCCTATCGTGGGTTATTACCCCCGATATACCAACGGTTGTAAGTACGACGTGACTTTGATTGTCCTCGCACTGTTTATAAATGAAGACGACGTCATTTGGTTTTCATTGTTGTGGTGACGTTACATTTTCGCGGAAAAGTGGAGGACGTTCGGTTAATATAATTCTCATTTATGACCTTTAAATCGCGGATAACTTATTAATGAAATCGTGTTAGAATCGAAATAATCGACGTGAAAGGGTTGGTTATTGCGGTATTAACCAACGGTACGTCGTTCCGATGCTTGTTACCAAACCACTCGGGCTTCGCCCTCTTGGTTTAATTACTACGCATCGGAACTCCAAACCGTTGCTTATTACAGAAATAACCAACGCTTGTACACGCCAATTATTTCTTAAGCAATCAAATAATAATATTATTATATATTATTAATAATAAATATTAATACGGGCCGTAGCCTATTCACTATAACGATGATTTAGCAGTAGTGCATAATTCTGTGTCAACTAAAAACTTTTATACGTGGCTAAGTCACACTTATGTGATAACATTAATCTTATTGTCATTGTTGTTGCATTAAATCCTGTGTCAAGGCCCTGCTGCTGATGCTGTTGTTGTTTTGTTGTTGTTGCTGTTTTTTGTTGGCAGGCCTTTGTTAGATTTGCCATGGTGTAACTTACTTGTGTTCTGATGTTACTTGTTTAATTATAACAAATCGAATCATAGACCAAATCAAATTTAGGTTGTAGAAGATATCACACTATCAAGCACTTGTTAATTTTCCAAATTTTGATGACATTCGATGGCAAATACAAGATAAATTATGAAAAATGTAACTTTACGCATTGAAAACCCGGTAAGGTATTTTAATAGTAAAACATTATATTTAACTTTTACTATTTCGTTGTTTGTATTTGTAACAAAATGGGCAAGCACTGAAAGCTATGGGTTTTCTGTTAAGAAAAATATTGAAGTAATGACCTTTTGAAAAAGGTTAGGCAAGTTTTATGTGTTGATGGAGTTCCATTAACATAACTTACATTCAGGTATATATCAACACCATTACTGTTGGGTACGGTCTGAATTCCCAACACATGGTACATTCAAATAAGTACATCACCCACATAAATGCGTGTAGTGTTAGTTATACACGTGGCTTAATTTAAACAACTACTATAAATATATCGAATGAAAATGATGTAGAAGCAAACAATTTGCATTTGACACGTAATCTTATATTAAACTTTTGAATTATTAAATGAGTATGCTGGTCACATGTTTGCCGATTATACAATAACTTATACACATATAATTACTTAAAGTTTTTATACAATACTTGTAATGGATTATAAATACAAAAATGTTTTCCATAAAATGAATTCCCTACATAACTTTGTGTGCGTATTTTAGTAGATAAAAAAGTGATCGTTATCGTTTGGTAAGACATGATGAATATTAAGTGGTTAAAAACAAGATAATGACGTTCGATGTTATGTTATATGTATGTAATCAATTATGTTAGAAATAAATACACAAATAAGCTTGTTTATAATCAATGCGCATTTTACTAACATAATTGTACAGATGGCGGAAGGTGATCCATGGCGTGATAAGGCGGAGCATGAAGGTATCCCACGTAACAGCGGCCTTTACAGTCGTCACTCTATAGTAAGAAGTGGTGCAGTTCACGTAGAAGTTGTCAGTTCCGGTGTAAGTGCAGTCCCCGTAGAAGTTGTCAGTTCCGGTGTATGTGCAGCTCACGTAGAAGTTGTCAATTCCGGTGTATGTGCAGTTCACGTAGAAGTTGTCAGTTCCGGTGTATGAGCAGTCCACGTAGAAGTTGTCAGTTCTGGTGTATGTGCAGTTCACGTAGAAGTTGTCAGTTCCGTTGTATGTACAGTTCACGTAGAAGTTGTCAGTTTCGGTGTATGTGCAGTTCACGTAGAAGTTGCTAGTACTGGTGGATGTGCAGTTCACGTAGAAGTTGTCAGTTCCGGTGTATGTGCAGTTCAAGTAGAAGTTGTCAGGTCCGGTGTTTGTGCAGTTCACGTAGAAGTTGCTAGTACTGGTGTATGTGCAGTTCACGTAGAAGTTGTCAGTTCCGGTGAATGTGTAGTTCACGTAGAAGTTGCTAGTACTGGTGTATGTGTAGTTCACTTAGACGTTGCTAGTACTGGTGTATGTGCAGTTCCGTAGAAGTTGTCAGTTCCGGTTTGTGTGCAGTTCACGTAGAAGTTGCTATTAAGGTATGTGATGTTTACATATAAGTTGTAAGTACTGGTGTGTGTGTGCAGTTCATGTAAAAGTTTCAAGAAGTAGTGTATTTGCAGTTTACTTAGATATTGAAAAATAAACAAACACGTGTTTGTGCAGTGCTCGTAGAAGTTGTACGTTCTGATGTATGTTCAGTGCTCGTAGAAGTTGTAAGTACTGTCATATGTGCAGTGCTCGTAGAAGTTGTAAGTACTGAGGTATGTGCAGTGCTCGTAGAAGTTGTAAGTACTGGCATATGTGCAGTGCTCGTAAAAGTTGAAAGTACTGATGTATGTGCAGTGCTCGTAGAAGTTGTAAGTACTGATGTATATACAATGCACATAGACATTGTAATTACTGGTGTATGTGCAGGGCACATATAAGTTGTATGTTTTGGTGTATGTGCAGTGCTCGTAGAAGTTGCAGCGATAGTTGAAAGTACTGGTGTTTCAGCAGTGCACATAGAAGTTGTAAGTACTGGTTTATCTGCAGTTCATACACGTTGCATGTACAGTTGTATGTGCAGTTCACATGCAAGTGTAAAGTTCACGTAGAAGCTGTAAGTACTGATGTATGTGCAGTTCACGTAGAAGCTGTAAGTACTGATGTATGTGCAGTTCACGTAGAAGCTGTAAGTACTGATGTATGTGCAGTTCACATGCAAGAGTAAAGTAAGTACTGATGTATGTGCAGTTCACTTAGAAGCTGTAAGTAATGGTGTATGTGCAGTTCACGTAGAAGCTGTAATTAATGGTGTATGTGCAGTTCACGTAGAAGCTGTAAGTAATGGTGTATGTGCAGTTCTATCACAAGTCAATTTCGTAAAATACTATTATACATACATATTTCAAATACATATATCAGTATTTGATGTGAAAATAACATTGCAGACAATTGATAATGAGTACAATTTACGTTCTTTTTTACGCTGTGAATTTCTTCAGTAATAAATGTTTGCATTAATCAAGCTCTATGCGTTGATGTTTTTTTTCATTGCTTATCTGATTATCCTGTATACGAGTAAAATTCTAACTTCGTGATAAACACACTCATTGCTTATTTGTTTAAGCTTAAACAGATTTAACATATTCAGCCAATTTTAGATGAGTTTAATGTCTTAAGAACATATTGTGTTATAACATGTATGGGTTCGTATAGGACGCGTAGGCTTGGATTGCTATGGACCGTTTCATATTGTTTAAGGAGCATATTATGATTTCCTGCAATTTGAATGTGTTCATCACTATCAGGTTCAGTGTGAAAATGCCTCACTAGAGATGTGCACTCTGATGAACTGTCTCGGTTATGGGCCTCACATCAGACAGGCACGGAGAGACGCCTACAGAGAAGCTGATAGGCTGAATAATGCTCGAGGGACTGGTATCATAACGATGGTCACTACTGGTAGCAAGGCAGAGGGGCTGACACGCTTTTTAGAAAGTGACGTGGATACGATGTATGTTGTAGAAGGCATCATGTGTTTAGAAAATGGTGTTGATTCTGACAAAATACCAAGGGAGACTACTGTGTTTACATTAATCACCGGCGTGTGCTACCACGGACACTCTAGGCTCAATTTACTCGAGCTACGTGGCGACATTATTCCATCAATAATTCGTGATGCTCTGTGTGAAGATGAAAATGGGCGTGTCCTCCTGAGCAGTGCTTTATTTGTTGATGTTGATAATGACAGAACATCTGCGCCAAACGTTATTCGCCATGAACGTGCAGGGCCATCACTGCCGAGTTCATCAGGGCCATTTCATACAGACAATGTCTATTCTTTACGCTGCCATTGTCCTGTCATACTATCGAGATGGGCAGAGCGAACTCGCCATTGGCCACCACCGGATATCGTTCGCAAAGTCGTAACTATGGAATCATTTGTGACACCTGTTGGTTTTAAGGGTAGTGAATATCAACATGTAGAATGGAGGATTTGTTTTAATACGGCGGAGAATGAACTTATGAGCAGTCTTAATAACACCCAGGTCTACATTTATGTTTTATTAAAAATGGTTGTTAAGGATGTGTTAAAGCCAGTAAAGAAAGAAATTACATCATACACAGTGAAAAACATTGTATTGTGGCTTGCGGAGAACAATCCACAGGCACAGTTCAATGAAAGCAGTTTGTTTTATTGGCTTCGGGAAGGATTGGAGAAATTAAGAACGGCAATATTAAAGATCGAACTGCCATATTATATGATACCAGAAAGGAATCTAATGGAAGCATGCGGACTGGATGAAGGACAAAAATGTACATGGGTATATACTATCACGGACATGATGAACGAAGGTTCAAATACATTGCTAAGATTGCCGAGGATACGGAAGGCAATAATATCGCATCCAGAGCCACTGGCGTGGTATAACAAGAAGAGAGTTGAGTTGGAACTGCTGGCGTTGAATTTCCGGAACAGAACAGAACAGTGCATGGATAAGAATGGTGTGATCAATAGGTCGGATCCTATGCATCAGGCGATATTGAGTCGTATAGTTGAGTTAGTGAGAGAGGTCCATAAGAGGATGAATAGGGAAGGAAGTCGTTTGAATGATCTGATAGAGATATATGATATGATGCTTATGTAATTGTGTTGTAAATGCCAGTTATTCCATGCAATGCATATTTCCAACAATGCACTACAGAACGTAGTTAATTAAGGGCGTCTAAACATAAGATATATAAATAATTCGAGGGCTGAACGGAAAACTGCAGTATCTTCTTCTTTATTTAATATGAGTTACAACAGTCTTCCGTTCAGCCTTCGATATGTGCTCATGCGTGGTTTGATACTTGGTAATATCAATAGTGTTTAGTTTTCCCTTCGTAATTCATTTAATTGTTCGGACGTGTATTATTGGTTTGTTAAGTTTTGTTTGTTAACTTAAAAAACGGTCCGTACACTTATAAGTGTTAACAGTCATTACGTACCGAGTAAATGTATAAATCGGTAACTTTATAAATTCATGCTTTATTTCAGATCAACTTTGTTTATAATAACTATTAATTGTCACCCAATCTTATTTGGAGTGCTCTGATTTAATCCAACAAATGTGAATACTTATAGAATCTCTGGCATGCGTTTTTTTGTTGTACGCACATTTGTTTGACATGCGTTTATATACATGCATTGTGCCTTTTTTCCGTTCACAATAGTCCTTGATGATGTAACAGAGAAATTTGGTGCGTATGACCGTTTAAACATTAAGCTATACATATTAATATGCATATGTAATATGGATCGTGAAATGCAGAGTATCGAAAATAAATGTGTGTTAGTTGATATAAATTACATCTTAATACGGGCAAAAGCCCGCGAAGCGGGCGTTGACCGTTCATACATATGGGAATTTAGACATAAAATTACATAGGAATACCACATATGGATACGTCTCAAAAAAATTTGCCACGCGACATATATTTTCGCGATGCTATTTATGACCTTGAAAAAATCAAAAACACTTTGACATATGCTAAATCACATGTAAATACATACCTCAGGAAAAGTTATATCAATGACATCATAATTGTGTAGCGAATCGCACTAAATATTCTCGCATTATTTGTTTTTCTTCGCAACCGTTCCAGAATTAAGTCATTACTAAATTATCTCCCCTGAATGCTCTTCTTCAGTGGGTATAAACCGAAGACTGGTTCACTACATATAGTGACAGTCTTTACCAAACACAATTAAAGTGAACATAACCCGTCTTTAATATATTGCCGAATCTCAGATTTCTGTCGAATTTTAATTGCTTTGATCTTTTCGATATCTTATTGTTATTATTATCCTGACAAAGCACAAACGCTTGTTAAAAAATTATTTGTTTTAAACATTATAGTTGGCATCTCTATTCTTCCAGTATTCTCGCGGTATTTCAATTACGACACCCTACTGTTTATTTGTCAGAATATGTGACGCATTTTCCATTCGCTCTCAGAAAGCATTCTATACATAGATGGTGACGTCACTTCGTTATTGCCAGTAAGACCGGTGTGTACACAATGTCTCAGAAAGAAGTTTTACGTGTGATCATGAGCAATATTCTGGCAAGTTGGCGTTGTTATCCACCAGAAACACATTTATTCACAAAATTTAAAGATATTCCGATCTAACTTTTTAGTCTTTTAGCTTTAATTTTTAACGTATTTACACCTCGTCTGCTCGCACTTTACCGATATCCCCGAAAGGTTACATATCACTATAATAAGTTTAGGCCTAAAACCACAAAATCCGATACCGTTGGATTTTCGTACCACAATCTTACGTAAAAAATCTCCCAGATTCGAAATCAACAAAAAACAAGACATTTATAAATTGTCTGCATTATTGATCAAATTTTAAGATATTTGTTGGTTTTCCGTTTTTAGAAGATGTTCTGTGAAGGCAAGAGCTGGGCATCATACAAGCCATTCTATCCAGCAAAACTGACAGTTTTGGTTTACAGAAATCAACAAAGGAGGGATTCCTGAACTATCAAATTTCCAAGCTATACACACAGTTATTATCTGTGGTGATCTTTATTGGTTCTGTTTGTTTACTTGGATGGAACATGTGTGAACTTTTATAGAACTTTGAAAAGTCTATATATGTCTATCTATAAACAAAAATCAGCTATTGTATAATAAGATCAGATGTGCAAACAATGTCAAAGGGTTGTTAAATTAACAATTTGAAGGCAATTATGCTGAAAAAATATGAGAGTTCCCATGCAAATTTTGTCTGTATATCAACAAGTGTCTGCCGATAATTGTCAAACTAGTAATACAAAACTTACCACAAGTATGTAAAAGCACTAAGTACCTGTGATCATTTTTAGTAAGATAGTGTAATTCTAAACAGTAGCAAATAGCTTGTTTAGTAAATGCATAATGCAATTAATATGATTTCCGTTCTATTGTGTAATTAATAAATTGGTTGTTACTTGTTAATCCATGATAAATGTTTTATGGCTAGTACAAAACCAGCAATGTTAATTTAGTAAAAAGGTAATACAATAACACCACTTTGTAATTTCATATACGTTAATATTCTTGAAATGTAGGTTGATGACAGTGTTTTAGTTTTACTTATTTTGTAACTATTATTTTATGTGCAAATAAATGATGTGAAGTATTTTGTATCTCCACACAATACCACATACCTTTTTATATATGTACTGTGTTGTGTGTTATTTGAATGTTTAAATAAAAAAATATGGATGATATAACATGATGCATTCTAATATTTGCATTCAAATTGTAACTATAGAGCTAAGTGTATGCAGTTAAGACTGATTTTAGAATTGCTACAAAATGGCTAGTTTTTTAGTGGCGACAAACTTTAAACTATTAAACAATAGTTTGGGAAAGAAAATTAGAAACCTGCAAGATACCTGTATTTATTAAATATTTTAATTGCGAATGAAGTATGTTGTTATGCTGTTACACATAATTATACATTGATAATAAATAAGAAGACAATTAGTGGTGTTAACGTTTCCCAACAGTAGAAATCATTCTTCTGATGAAGTCAGTGATATACAGACGAAAGCTCCAGGTATGACTTTCAATACCTAGTGTGTGTGTATTTGACAGTTTAAAACTTATTGGATTAAAAAAAATCCGGTCAAATTTTTCAATCAAAATTGATTTGACACATCACATGATTTTGATTATGTTAAATCAGTGTACTGTATGCTAAATGCAACTGCTTTAGCAAGCTGTCAAGTTGAATTGAGACATTTGATGAAACAAACCGTTTCCTGGGTAGGACCAGTACTTAGTGTCTATATGACGTACCATGACGTCGAAAGAGTACAAGACCTGCTGAGTAGAACGAGAAATGTACTTCGACGTACAATTTTCACCGACACTTGAGTGTTAGCCAATCAGAAGACACCTTACGTCTGTTGCTTTTAGAGATTTTTGACATTGAACATTATTATTATTATTGTTTATACCGAATTATGCGACTATCGACCGCTTACTCATAGATATTGTGCGTATGTATTAGACATTATTATTATTATAATTTATACCAAATTATGCGACTATCGACCGCTAACTCATAGATATTGTGCGTATTTATTGACCTGGCGTGGCGGAATTAACCTCTGACTTATGCTAGTTATGGTTATCACAAAATACGACCAACGGGGAGTTTATAATGCATTATTTATCCCATTAATGCTTGGTAACTGGTTACAGTTGGGAATTTCCTACACAATAATGCGCTGGACGGTCGTGATACTCCGCCCCGCATGATCATTTCATACACACAATATGCTGAATAATTTTAAAAAGGTAACAATTGAATCTTCTTCAAATTTGTATATAATCTATTTCAATGCATTAAATACTTGAAACTTCTGTGTAGTTTTTTGCCATTCTGATATTTTTATTCATTTTGTCCTCAACTAAAAAAGAGATTTTAAACATTTATTATGAATAAATCTGAAGGAAAAGCGGCTCAAGAGACTAGTGTTTTGATTGGCTGTTCAGAAAATGTGTACGTAGAAGTACAAACATGTATGTCGAAGTACAAATTGTACTTTGACGTACAAATATATACTTCGAAGTGTATTTTATATTCATGTCGACGTACAATTATTGTACTTCAACGTACATTTCTCTGTTTAACGTGTAGGTCTTCTTGACTTTCAACCCAAATGGTACGCCATAGTATGTCTTTAGGGTTATCTAAAGAATGCTCCCACTTAAAGGATCAATACAGAGACCTCCCAGTGACTAAGCCAGTTAGAAGACACCCCATCCACTATACCACAGACACCGAACCAGCTATAAATTCCTGTGGCTATAATTTAGAAAAAAATAATAAGATGCTAAATCTTTAAGCTTGGAACATGTAACTCGTTTTAAGATTGATTTTTTTTGGATGCATTACTCAATTATTGCAACAATTATCATATTTTGAACACAATCATGTCCATATATTTATTAAAAATACATGGTTATCAAAAAAACTTAAAAAGCTTTTGCCCGTAAATTAGGTAGCACCTATAATCATATTACATTATTAAAGACACCTGAAGCATTCGTATGTCTTCCTTTGTTTATCGAACCTACTGGTACGATGTGACGTTACTTTCATTGGTAAAGTATGCCATTTGAGTTATCCTGCATAATGAAGCTGCGTCTAGGTTTTAAGGCCTGCGAGGCTTAGAAAACAAAAAGCACGAGCCTTGGCGAGTGCTTTTTCGTCTTCGTGCCGAGCATGATAAACCTGATCTATAATCAACACTAATCTATTATTCTATTTATCCCACTTTTTATTTTGTAAACCTTTTTGTTTAAACAAAATTAGTTCGACTGGATAATGTCGCTGGATTTATAACGTCATTTCGTCGAAATATTGACGTCATTTCCTGCCGTTGATTATAGATGATATTTAATCAGCGGGGCTTAAATCAACCGAATTCGTTGTAAAAGTGAGATAAAAAGGCAATAAAGCAGAACCTTTGTGGTAACAAGCAAGGGGTACGTTTTGAAAATTTGCACTGTTGTGTTAAACTCACGTAATTTTAACTAGCGAAATGCGTGAAGTGGCGGCTATTAGCGAAGAGGCAATTGACACGTTTATAGAACTCGCAATCAATTTCAATTGAGACATTGGATGGCTTATTTTGATGTTTTGTTAACCAATATCCAACACTGATTGCCAGCAAAAATAAAGTATTTATAAGTCACAATTTTATCAAGTATTGCATTCGTAGTTAAAATCTTGTCGAGTTAACGTCTTATTTGTTCTAATAGAAATTAAAATCATTGTTAGTAATGTACGTGATCCACGATGCCACCACTACCGTATGAGGCAAGTTTTATTTACGAAAGCAATTAATTTAACTAATTTAATAAATAAATATTAATATTAAAATTAAAACAGAATACACAAAGAAACATACCATTTTTGAACGATACGACGCGAACGTAATGTAAGCGACTCAACTAAAAATAAGGTAATGACGCGTAAAAGAATATTGTGTAATTCTTTAATAAAATACTTATATTCTTTCACGTAGGAAAAATAAATACAAAATATAACAAACATTTACAAAATAATTAAAATAAATGTAACAATGCATGTTATTAAGAAACAGACATGTTATCAACACAAGCGATCTCAAATTACTTCCGTTCTATAGAGAGTAGAGGTACGAGCGGTATGACATTATTTACGTAATCTTTAACATTTGAACCACTTGAGGAGTTTCGGTTAATCGGTTACTAACCGGTTACGGCAACAGGTTAACCGGTTAATGATTTGTGTAACCGCTTGCATCCCTATATTTAATACATGATGTTCCGTGCATTTCTGTCGTAATGATGAATATTCAACCTTTGAGTAATTCAGTTGCATTAATTTAATAGATGTCGTTTATTCCTTTTATATGAATTGCGATGCTAAATATTTGTGTTAAATGTTTATTTACTTTAGTGTATGATGTGACTGTTTCTCTACGTTGTGTATTTACCATCCAAGGCGGTGACCCCAACACATATTGTACATCTGAGAAAAAAATCTTAAAAACATCGTGTAGAGGTTCTGGTCATACTTTTGTTCGTAGAATTGCGTTAAAAACACATGCCACAAGGTCGAAGGTCAAAACATGGTCATAAGCATACCATGGATTTGTTTATTAGTTTGTATTTGTTTGCAAGAATTTTCCGCCGTGTTCTAAAATATTTCATTAATATCACAGCGGTCTGTTAAACTGTTAACACGTGTCCTGTGTAAGTTGGTTTATTACTTCTAAGTGCAAATACTTACGCCAGAAATTGAACACTGCCCTACATGAATCACAGGTCAGGGAAGAATGGACGTACAAATAATGTCAATGACAATCACAACACACCGGGACGGGAATCGAGCCCGCGATCCTTAAATGTTCAGTCAAGCCTTTAACCATAATGGTCAAACCATATGGCTTTCTCGGTAGCGGGTTTGCTGCTTTTTAACAGTTTTGACTTACCAAGTCGGTTCTTAGATATCACATTATCAACCTTAACTTTTCTATTTATACAACCACCAATCTTTGGTTCTTCGACCTTACATTCTCTTTATATACATCAAGCAATCGTGGTTTTATAGATATTGTAATATCAATCTTACATTCTATATTTATACATCCAGTAAATGTGTGTTCCTAGATATCGAAATATCAACCGTACATTATTTATTTATACATCCATAAATCGTGGGTTCTTAGATATCCCACTATCAACATCACATTCTGTAGTCATACATACAGCAACCTTACATCCTCAATTTATACATCCAGCAATCGTGGGTTCTTAGATATTAAATAATTTAGGAGCGATTGTCCGGTTGGCAAAATAATGTAGGAGCGACTGTCCGCCCAGTAAAAACATCGTAGGAGCGACTGTCCGCCCTGCCAAAACATCGTAGGAGCGCCTGTCTGCCCTGTCAAGTTTAGCGAATGAGCAATTGTCCGTAGGAGCGATTGTCCGGGATTTATCGCAATATCATCCTTACATTCTCTATTTATAAATCAAGCAATCGTGGGTTGTTAGATACCGCAATATCAACCAAACATTCACTATAAATGCAGCAATCGTGGTTTTTTAGATATCGCAATATCAACCTTACATTCTCTATTTATACATCCAGCAATCGTGGGTTCTTAGATATCGTAGTATCAACCTAACATTCACTTTTTATACATGCAGCAATCGTGGTTTCTTTGATATCGTAGTATCAACCGTGCATTCTCTATTTGTACATGCAGAAGTATTAATAGAAAATGTATGGTTGTCACCTTTTCATTTCATATCATATGTTATCAGACAAACGGGCAGACAAAATAGTACCGGTATTCAGGCAATCGGACAAAGCGACGGCTATATTCCAATACCACTAGCACAAACATATGTATCCACCATAAAGTTGATAGTTTTCATTTATTTATGTACGCCACTACGGTACTGAACAAGTAAAACTAAACCAATCTCTCAGACATATTTACAACTTATAACATATTCAACTAAAAATCTCATTGCTAAAAAAAGGTGCCAACAATAGATACAATAAGTTGGTAAAATCAACATCAATGTATGATAATAAATAAATATCTTGATTTTACCAAATCAACATAAAAACCAACAAAATTGTGTCTTTTTTATAAGTAAATTCATTCAATATATCATTGCATTGAATAAATTAATAAGCATGTGTTTACCCACTATACATGACTGTGCTCTGTGACAAAGGGGTTTAATGCATGTGTGTAAAGTGCTGTCCAAGTCTGTACAGTCTGCACAGGCTAATCAGGGAAGGAACTTTCTGCTTTTATATTTTTAGTTTAAAGAAAGTCTCTCCTTATCAATAATTATGTTTAGTCGGGAAGTGTCTTCACTGATTAGCCTGTGCAAACAGCACAGGCTTATCTGGAGGTTATTGTACGCACATGCATTAAACCCCCTTTTTTACAGAGCACGGCCAAATTATTAATGAACACTACAAATCAGTTAACATTCTAAAGCTGAATGTGAGACAGTGTGAACTGTACTGGTTTTAATGTTGTTGTATCAGTGACACACGATGGCTGCATAGTACAGATCCCATTTGAAACACGGTGTTTTTCTGCGGTTAAAAGTTTTCAAATCTACTCTTACATTAACCAATACAACTGAAAGAGTTTCATTAACTTCTCTGTTTAGCACACTCTGTCCTGTGTATAAAGTGTTCTGAAATGTGTTTCCATGAAAACTTGAATTGTTTCTTGTTTCATGTTGTATCTACGGTTTCCATCACCACTCTGTGTTCTGTACTGTGTATCCAAGACTACTCTTCTAAGTGTTCTGTACATATCACAGGTTGTGTTTTAGGAAGTTGAGCACCAGGACGCGGTAGTGTTCGGATGCCTCGTGACTTCTGATGCCATGTCTCTCATTGGGATACAACTGAAATATACAATAAGCCTTGCTCTAGGAAAGCCGCAGTTAATGCATGTGCGTAAAGTGTCGTCCCAGGTTACCCTATTAAGTATAGGGGTATAATGCATGTGCATAAAGTGTCGTCCCAGGTTAGCATATTAAGTATAGGGGTATAATGCATGTGCATAAAGTGTCATCCCAGGTTAGCCTTTTCAGTATAGGGGTATAATGAATGTGCGTAAAGTGTCATCCCAGGTTACCCTGTTAAGTATAGGGGTATAATGCATGTGCATAAAGTGTCGTCCCAGGTTACCCTGTTAAGTATAGGGGTATAATGCATGTGCATAAAGTGTCGTCCCAGGTTACCCTATTAAGGATAGGGGTATAATGCATGTGCATAAAGTGTCATCCCAGGTTAGCCTATTAAGTATAGGGGTATAATGCATGTGGGTAAAGTGTCATCCCAGGTTAGCATATTAAGTATAGGGATATAATGCATGTGCGTAAAGTGTCGTCCCAGGTTAGCCTATTAAGTATAGGGGTATAATGCATGTGCGTAAAGTGTCGTCCCAGGTTAGCCTATGGGTATAATGCATGTGCATAAAGTGTCATCCCAGGTTAGCCTATTAAGTATAGGGGTATAATGCATGTGGGTAAAGTGTCATCCCAGGTTAGCCTATTAAGTATAGGGGTATAATGCATGTGGGTAAAGTGTCATCCCAGGTTAGCATATTAAGTATAGGGGTATAATGCATGTGCGTAAAGTGTCGTCCCAGGTTAGCCTATTAAGTATAGGGGTATAATGCATGTGCGTAAAGTGTCATCCCAGGTTAGCCTATTAAGTATAGGGGTATAATGCATGTGCGTAAAGTGTCGTCCCAGGTTAGCCTGTTCAGTCCACATAGGCTAATCAGGAAAGACACTGTCCACATAGACTGGATTTTTGTTTTGAATAGAGTTCATTTAAACGAAAAATTCAATAACAGCGGAAATAATAGTTCCAGATTAGCCTTTGCATAATGTACAGGTTTTTCTGGAAAATACTTGACGCATGTGTGTTAAGCCCTGTTTTAACAGATTGCGGCACAAATATATGGCTGCCATGAAATGAAGTTGGTTAAACACATTTCAACCAGTTTTTGCAAAAAAAAATAACACAATCATGACTTCTGTGGTTCCTACAACTTAAGTTTAAACTTATTATCAACATTGAAATTGTCTTACACCTATAAATTTTACTTATTGTTTTTATAACAACCAACTGTTGTCAAATGGATAAATTGAATGATGTTTTTTAATACTGTTATTGGAGATAACAAACTTAAAAGAGTAATGTTTATAAAGGAGCAAAATAACAAAACAAGCATAAAATAATACTATAGAGTTGTTTATAAAAAATTATTATTTGAGTTTGAGAAAAATATAAAGCGCTTGTACCACTTAACGATGGCATACTTCAGAATGTTTTTGTTGTAACTGTTTAATTTCTGTTGAGTGCTTACAAAACGTAACAGTACTTATGAGTCATTTGATAAGGTAAGACTTAACTTGTGAGCTATATGACCACTTAAAACTGTACTTGTGAGCTATATGACAACTAGCCCCAGGTCAGGGTTCCCAGATTTTTGTATGAACAAAATTCCCTGATTTTTCCCTTATGGAAAATAAAAATTCCAGGATAATAATTTTGACCCATTTCTTGTATTAGACACCCACAATAAATAGCAGTTGCAGACATAACTTAGCTACATGTATACAACAAAGCCACCATAGCCATGCAGTGGAATCGATTTGCTGTTTTAATTGTATGGACTTCTCGACACAAGTTGGCAGTCTGACCAAACACAATTCCCTGATTTTTCCCTGATTTCAGGAACTTTTCACATATTCCCTGACTGGAAAAAGTGGAAGTCGGCTGGCTGGGAACCCTGCCAGGTATACAACTAAAGACCATTTTCACTCCTCCATGACAACTGGACCCCTCCACTCACCTGTAGAGTATGTGGTTTGCAGGCCTTCACGAGAGCGTTCACCAGTTTGCTGGTGTGTAGGAAGTGGACGTTCTCATCCATCAGACCATGAACGATCAGTAGACGGTTCTCACTGAAAATATGAATGATCAGTAGACGATTCTCACTGAAAACATGAACGATTAGTAGATGATTCTCACTGAAAACATGAACGATAAATAGACGATTCTCATTGAAAAACATGAACGATTAGTAGATGATTCTCACTGAAAACATGAACGATTAGTAGATGATTCTCACTGAAAACATGAATGATAAGTAGATGATTCTCACTGAAAACATGAACGATTAGTAGATGATTCTCACTGAAAACATGAACTGTCAGTAGACGATTCTCACTGAAAACATGAACAATAAGTAGACGATTCTCACTGAAAACATGAACGATTACTAGATGATTCTCACTGAAAACATGAACTGTCAGTAGACGATTCTCACTGAAAACATGAACTGTCAGTAGACGATTCTCACTGAAAACATGAACGATCAGCAGACGATTCTCACTGAAAACATGAACGATCAGTATACGATAAACGATTTGTAGCCAATATTAGCTGTAAACATGCACTGGTATGTTATCAAAGATACATTTGTTCATAAGATGGGTAATGGGATTCCGTTGGATGTATATTTTATGAAATAATTTCAGAAATTTAGTCACTTAGTATGAGATATAGAGAATAAAAAGCTATCATTGTGTAATACATCACGTGGGGCTAAGAATTAATTTTTATCCTGTTATATCACAAAACAAAGGGGAAGCAACCTGCTTTTCAGTTTATCATACCTATCACAAAGTTATAAAGAAATAATAAAATATGATTGGTACAACTCTGCAGTTTTTGGAAATCATGAATATGTGTCATGACGTTTGAGTATAAAATCTACTACATCTTAGTATGAAATTGTTTGCCTTGTTGAAACCAATTAATTTCCGCCAAAACATTAAGTCTTTATAGTTGATTCCGAGTAACGTACCTCAAAACATTGGCTTATATAAACGACTACTGATCTGATATACAAAATTATACCAGATACCTTTGTATCAGCTCATTATCAGCAAAGAGGTATGATGTTTTTGTGTACTGTTTTTCTAAACAATGTAACTATTCAGGGAGGTATAAAAAGGTACAAACATTTCCCATTTTCATGATGTTTTTGTCATAAGTTTGGTCAAATTGTTATGAAAACGCAAACATATCTTGTTGGTGGAGTTTTTATGTCTATCTTAATAAAAAAGCAGTACATACTCTTCCGGTAAGCTGTCCACATATGTGAGCACGTTGCCACGGTGATACCCGTACAGGTTGTTAGTGGGCAGGTCCATGTACCGCTCCGTGTAGCCAGTGTCGTACAGGTGCCAGTCTACAACCGGGGCACCCGCTATAGACACCTGTGAAATACAAACACCTGCTATAGACACCTGTGAAATATAAACACCTGCTATAAGACACCTGTGAAACCTGCTATGCACATTTGCGAAATACAAACCCCTGTGAAATACACACTATCCAATTAAACAGCCCATAGGTTAATTACTGTATAATAAGTACATTATTGTTCAATACTCAAAAATGTACATAATTATTCAGTATTCAACTATGTATATAATCATCCAGTATTCCCATATGTAAATAATTCATTATGCATATACTTAGCCAGTTTTCAAATATGCATCAATAACCAACAAATAAGTCAAATATAATGCTTGTAAAAAAGTAATTGAACCAACAAATACAACATTTGTTAATCTCAATCAATATAACATGAGATCAAACTGAAAAATTATTATTAACATAAAATTATTTAAAGCATGTTCACATGGTTTAATATACCATTTATTAACTGCAGACACTGTACGACTTTTAAATTAGCTGGCTAGTGATGTACACAGAGATGTATAAAATGTACACCAAATGTTGTTAGACAATCTCATTTTTGTTCAAGCACCTGGATTGATTCACATCCACTGTGGGTCCAATAAACATGGCATGGCACAAAACTTAATGAAAGATGTAATAAATATAGATTTCACAACTTAGTCCATTGGTGATACAACTCTAAAATGAGCTTTATGTAAACAAAGTTCCAGCACTCACCTTGAATATATCAGGCCTCTGAGCCAGGCCCATTAAGGAGAGGTAGCCACCTGAGGGAAAGTAAGGAACACTGTTGTAAATTTAATTTAATCTGTAGAAGAATGGGGCTTTATGCATGTGCCTGCAGTGTCATCCCAGATTAGCCTGTGCAGTTTGCACAGCTAATCAGGTTTGCCACTTTCTGCTTTTGAATAATTTTGCGATTAAAGGGAGTCTCATCTTCACAAAAATCCCTCCTAGTCTGGTATTATTTGACATCCTCAGTCTTAATTTGCCAACTAAAATACATAATTGAGGAAATAGTCTGTAACTGGACATTCACAGATAGTAAGTAGTAAACATTGGAGAAGTACCCGAATGCTGACAATATTGCAGATGTTGTGTGTCTAACAGGATTTTTGCTAAGAAGAGACTTCATGTATACCAAAATTAAATAAAAGCGGAAAGAGTCTATTTTTTAATAGATGTTTTGTTGCAATATTTTTTCATAGCAAAAAATTAAAACCACTGAACCAGAATCGTTTAGTATTTTAAGGGCAAGTTAGTCCTATATAGTGAAGAGAACCGATTCAGTCAACATATAAGAACATCTCGTCAACATACCGTAAGACCATCCATGTATTGCTATCCTATTTTCGTCTATAAAATCTACATGTGATGCCAACCACTGTAAACCCTCTACTTGATCTTCTATCTCTGTCGTACCCTGAAATAAAGTTGACTGCAGTCTGTATCGGATGCAAGCTACTCAGCTGCATTGCTATATTTTCAATACCCTTAGATCAGACATCCATGGCCGTCTGGGTCCATCATTCATAATGATCATACTCAAATCTTAACTTAAGATGCACTTTTGTCTAAATAAGCCATGAGCAACTGTGAACCTTTTATCTAATGATTAATCTATGTTGAGCATTGTTACCCAACATACAGTGACCATAACAGGCTGGGAGTCATAAGGCCTCTTAACGCCAGATGCACTTAAGTCTATAGAAGACACCTGCTGCTTAACAAAACCCAATACTTCACCTGAACATCATTATCCAAGACTAAAGCTGGATTTTTTGTATCTCAAAGTCCAAGACCATGGTTGAACTTTGTTTTCTCAAAGTCCACAACTATAGCTGAACTTTGTTATCTCAAAAACGAAGACAACAGCTGAACTTTGTTATCTCAAAGTTGAAGACTATAGCTGAACTTTGTTTTCTCAAAGTCCCAGACTAAAGCTGAAATTTGTTTTCTCAAAGTCCAAGGCTATAGCTGAACTTTGTTATCACAAAGTCCAAGACAAGAGCTAAACTTTGTAATCTAGAAGTCCAAGACTATAGCTTAACTTTGTTATGTAAAAGTCCAAAACTATAGCTGAACTTTGTTATATCAAAGTCAAAGACTAAAGCTAAACTTTGTTTTCTCAAAATCCAAGACTACAGCTGAACTTTGTTATCTCGAAGTCCAAGACTATAGCTGAACTTTGTTATCTCGAAGTCCAAGACTATAGCTGAACTTTGTTATCTCGAAGTCCAAGACTATAGCTGAACTTTGTATTCTCCAACTCCAAGACTCCAATTTAACCTATTTTTTGAAGTCTTGGACTAGAATTGAACTTAATTACTTAAAAACCCAAAATTCCAACTGAACATTGTTTTTTCAAACTCCAAGACTCCAGCTGAACTTCATTATCTCAAACTACAAGACTCACACTGAACTTAATTGTCTCAAAGTCCAAGACTCTATCTGAACTTCATTATTTCAAAGTACAATACTCTAGCTGAACGTTTTAATTTGAAAGTCCAAGACTCTCGCTGAACTTCATTATCTCAAAGTCCAAGACTCCAGTTGAACTTCATTATCTCAAAGTCCAAGACTCCAACTGAACTTCATTATCCCAAAGTCCAAGACTCCAACTAAACTTCATTATCTCAAAGTCCAAGACTCCAACTGAACTTCATTATCTCAAAGTCCAAGACTCCAACTGAACTTCATTATCTCAAAGTCCAAGACTCCAACTGAACTTCATTATCTCAAAGTCCAAGACTCCAACTGAACTTCATTATCTCAAAGTCCAAGACTCCAACTAAACTTCATTATCTCAAAGTCCAAGACTCCAACTGAACTTCATTATCTCAAAGTCCAAGACTCCAACTGAACTTCATTATCTCAAAGTCCAAGACTCCAACTGAACTTCATTATCTCAAAGTCCAAGACTCCAACTGAACTTCATTATCTCAAAGTCCAAGACTCCAGGTGAACTTCATTATCTCAAAGTCCAAGACTCCAACTGAACTTCATTATCTCAAAGTCCAAGACTCCAACTGAACTTCATTATCTCAAAGTCCAAGACTCCAACTGAACTTCATTATCTCAAAGTCCAAGACTCCAACTGAACTTCATTATCTCAAAGTCCAAGACTCCAGCTGAACTTCATTATCTCAAAGTCCAAGACTCCAACTGAACTTCATTATCTCAAAGTCCAAGACTCCAACTAAACTTCATTATCTCAAAGTCCAAGACTCCAACTGAACTTCATTATCTCAAAGTCCAAGACTCCAACTGAACTTCATAAACTCAAAGTCGAAGACTAGAGTTTAATGCTCTACTAAAAATGCAGTACAATCTTTTTTTATTTGTGGGCATAAATTTTGTGTGTTTTTTTTTTCTCAAAAGTTTATTTTTTGCATGCACACCTACATTTGCAAATTTTTAATTTTATATAAAAAGGAATTTGCATACTTAATTTTCTGATGTATTTGTGCAAAATTTGTTGATTGAATAACCAGTTAAATTAACACAAATTAAGTTCCCACAAATATTTATGATTTAACAATACCTCAAGTGGAATTAATTACATACCAGTCTGTTTTTGATATGGCTTTCAAACTTGATTCCTCGACTACACGAGCCTCTACCATCAATAATGACAACAGCAAAACCTTCCGCGGCCAGTGTGTGCAGTCGTACATGCCTGAAATAGAAAACCATTTAAGCCTTACTCTGGAAAAACGGAGATAAACACATATTTAAATTGTTGTACCAGATACACAAATGCAGTAAGCACAGGCTAATCAGGGATCAGGGACTACCAGCCTAGATTGAAATTTGTTTACATGCGACTTCTTTCAAACAAAAAACTCATTGAAAGCGGAAAGTATCGCTGCTGATTAGCCGGTGTGGATTGCACTGGCAAGTCTATGGCAACTCTTGAATCACATGCGTTTAGCCTAGTTTGCATAGGTTCATTCAAATAAAAAAATAAGCATTACTAATGTTGATGAGACAAAGTACATATTTAATAAACATTGAGTGTAGTTCAATCTTTTTAAAGGTGAAGGGACTCTCATTTTCAATCACAAAGGAGGGAGGGGTGGAGTGAAAAGGGGTGCATTGTGTGGGGGTGTGGACATTTATTACATTATGTTCCAAAAATGCAAAAAAAAGGAGAAAAAAAATTCGGGGGGTGGGGAGGTGGTGGGAGGTTGGGGGGGGGGTGGGGGTGGGGATTCTTGGGTGCGATGGTTGGAGGGTATTTCAAACATAAAATAATAAAAATAAATATTTGTGTTTTTTAAGTTTAAAAAAAAAATTGGGGGGAAGTGAGGTGGGGGGTATAGTGTGAGGGTGTGGTGGTAATTTGTGAGATGATCTTAAAAAAAAAAAAAAAAAAAAAAAAAAAAAATAGGGGGGGGGGGATTCGGGTGTGGGGGGGAGGGGGGGCGGGGGGGGATTCTTGGGTGCGATGGTTGGACGGTATTTCAAACATAAAATAATCAAAATAAATAGTTTTGTTTTTTAACCGTTTAAAAAAAAATTGGGGAGGGGGTGGGGGTGGGGGGGGGTATAGTGTGAGGGTGTGGTGGTCATTTGTGAGATGATCTTAAAAAAAAAAAGAAAAAAAAAAAAAGAGGGGGGATTCGGTGGGGGGGGGAAGGGGGGGGGGCACGGGCGATGGTTTGGGTGGAGTCTATTGTGGTATGTCAGGTAAGAGTAGTTTTGTCAAAGTATCAATCAAATCTAATCATAAATAAAGAAGTTATGGCAATTTTAGCAAAATTTAATAATTTGACCTTGAGAGTCAAGGTCATTCAAAGGTCAAGGTAAGATTCAACTTGCCAGGTACAGTAACCTCATGATAGCATGAAAGTATTTGAAGTTTGAAAGCAATAGCCTTGATACTTAAGAAGTAAAGTGGATCGAAACACAAAATTTAACCATATATTCAAAGTTACTAAGTCAAAAAAGGGCCATAATTCCGTAAAAATGACATCCAGAGTTATGCAACTTGTCCTTTTACTGTACCCTTATGACAGTTTGCGAGTGTTACAAGTATGAAAGCAATATCTATGATACTTAAGGGGTAAAGTGGACCAAAACACAAAACTTAACCAAACTTTCAATTTTCTAAGTATAAAGGGCCCATAATTCTGTCCAAATGCCAGTCAGAGTTACATAACTTTGCCTGCACAGTCCCCTTACCATAGTTAATAAGTGTTGCAAGTATGAAAGCAATAGCTTTGATACTGTAGGAATAAAGTGGACCTAAACACAAAACATAACCAAATTTTCAATTTTCTAAGTATAAAAAGGGCACATAATTCTGTCAAAATGCCAGTCAGAGTAACATTACTTTGCCTGCACAGTCCCCTTATGACAGTTAGTAAGTGTTTCAAGTATGAAAGCAATAGCTTTGATACTTAAGGAATAAAATGGACCTAAACACAAAACTTAACCAACATTTTCAATTTTCTAAGTATAAAAAGGGCACATAATTCTGTCAAAATGCACGCCAGAGTTATCTAACTTTGCCTGCCCAGTCCCCTCATGATAGTAAGTAAGTGTACCAAGTCTGAATGCAATAGCATTGATACTTTCTGAAAAAAGTGGACCTAAACGCAAAACTTAACCAAAATTTTCAATTTTCTAAGTATAAAAAGGGCACATAATTCAGTCAAAATGCACGCCAGAGTTATCTAACTTTGCCTGCCCAGTCCCCTCATAATAGTAAGTAAGTGTACCAAGTTTGAATGCAATAGCATTGATACTTTCTGAGAAAAGTGGACCTAAACGCAAAACTTAACCGGACGCCAACGCCGACGCCAAGGTGATGACAATAGCTCATAATTTTTTTTCAAAAAATAAATGAGCTAAAAATGAGCAGAATTATAAATATGTTTTGTTTCATAATTAGTACTGTACAAGTTACACTGTGTCAGACACTGGTTCCCTTACTTGAGCCCCTTGATGGAGTTGGTCACCAGCTATACAAACAGCACAGTGAAAATAGAAAAAAAAAGACAAAATTGGACCTAATGAATGCTCATTAAGAGTCATCCCAGATTAGCCTGTGCAGTCAGCACATGCTTATCAGGGACAACCCTTTCGGCCAACATTGGTTTTGTGGACCACCATTAAACACTAATCCAGCTCAGTCCAGATTACTAGACAAAGGGGAGTCTCACTGGTTCCCTCACTTGAGCACCTTGTTATCATATTTCGTAAGGCCTATAATAGTCACACTGGTTCACTTACTTGAGGCCCTTGAATGAGTTGGTTACCAGCTGTACATGCGGTCCCCCATACACAAACAGCACCGTGGGGTACCTGACCCCTTGCTGGTAGTTGTGGGGCCGGTAGTACATCCCATACATAGTGTGGCCTGACTTGCTCTTGTAGTTAAACAGCTCTGGGTAGCTGTAGTCAGGAAAGTCTGAAAACAATTAACAATTATCATTATAGTTTTGAAAGCAATGAGCATCAATAATAAAACTAGTTTTGGTTTGACGGCCATAAACATCAATAATAAAAATTGTTTTTGTCTGAAGGCAATTAACAATAATGAAAATAATCCTTGCTCTAGGAAAATGGGGCTAATTGCATGAGCATAAATTGTTGTCCCAGTTTAGCTGTGAAGTCCACACAGGCTAATCAAGGACAACACTGCCCCCTTTCATGGAAGTTTTTGTTCAAAAGAATTATCTTTTTACTAAAAATAAAGTTGAGGCAGAAACAATCGTCCCTGATAAGCCTGTGTGCTTTCTGAAATCAAATCAAAATTGTTTCAAATAATAAACACATCAATACATTAAAGTATAGACCCCTGACTACTCACCTGTGGATGACATGAGGACAGCCAGGGGTTGAGTCTGTGCAGACTGGGTTGAGATCTTTATTCTGTACAGAGCAGACTGTGGAGCTGAGTTCACAGTGCTGAACACTGTCACAAACATCAATACATTAAAGTATAGACCCCTGACTACTCACCTATGGATGACATGAGGACAGCCAGGGTATGAGTCTGTACACACTGGGTTGAGATCTCTATTCTGTACAGAGCAGACTGTGGGGCTGAGTTCACAGCCCTGAACACTGTCACAAACATCAATACATTAAAGTATAGACTCCTGACTACTCACCTGTAGATGACATGAGGACGGCCAGGGGGTGAGTCTGTACAGACTGGGGTGAGATCTCTATTCTGTACAGAGCAGACTGAGGGGCTGAGTTCACAGCACTGAGCACCATCACAAACATCAATACATTAAAGTATAGACCCCTGACTACTCACCTGTTGATGACATGATAATGGCCAGGGTATGAGTCTGTACAGACTGGGGTGAGATCTCTATTCTGTACAGAGCAGACTTAGGGGCTGAGTTCACAGCGCTGAACACTGTCACAAACATCAATACATTAAAGTATAGACTCCTGACTACTCACCTGTGGATGACATGAGGACAGCCAGGGGGTGAGTCTGTACAGACTGGGTTGAGATCTCTTTTCTGTACAGAGCAGACTGAGGGGCTGAGTTAACAGCGCTGAACACTGTCACAAACATCAATACATTAAAGTATAGACTCCTGACTACTCACCTGTAGATGACATTAGGACGGCCAGGGGGTGAGTCTGTACAGACTGGGTTGAAATCTCTATTCTGTACAGAGCAAACTGTGGGGCTGAGTTCACAGCGCTGAACACCATCACAAACATCAATACATTAAAGGTTAGACTTCTGACTACTCACCTGTAGATTACATGAGGACGGCCAGGGGGTGAGTCTGTACAGACTGGGGTGATATCTCTATTCTGTACAGAGCAGACTGTGGGGCTGAGTTCACAGCGCTGAACACTTTCACAAACATCAATGCATTAAATTATAGACCCCTGACTACTCACCTGTGGATGACATGAGGACGGCCAGGGGTTAAGTCTGTACAGACTGGGTTGAGATCTCTATTCTGTACAGAGCAGACTGAGGGGTTGAGTTCACAGCGCTGAACACTGTCACAAACATCAATACATTAAAGTATAGACCCCTGACTACTCACCTGTGGATGACATGAGGACGGCCAGGGGTTGAGTCTGTACAGACTGGGTTGAGATCTCTATTCTGTACAGAGCAGACTGTGGGGCTGAGTTCACAGCGCTGAACACTGTCACAAACATCAATACATTAAAGTATAGACTCCTGACTACTCACCTGTGGATGACAGGATAATGGCCAGGGGTTGAGTCTGTACAGACTGGGTTGAGATCTCTATTCTGTACAGAGCAGACTGTGGGGCTGAGTTCACAGCGCTGAACACTGTCACAAACATCAATACATTAAAGTATAGACTCCTGACTACTCACCTGTGGATGACATGAGGACGGCCAGGGGTTGAGTCTGTACAGACTGGGTTGAGATCTCTATTCTGTACAGAGCAGACTGTGGGGCTGAGTTCACAGCGCTGAACACCGTCACAAACATCAATACATTAAAGTATAGACCCCTGACTACTCACCTGTGGATGACATGAGGACAGCCAGGGGTTGAGTCTGTACAGACTGGGGTGAGATCTCTACTCTGTACAGAGCAGACTGTGGGGCTGAGTTAACAGCGCTGAACACTGTCTCAAACATCAATACATTAAAGTATAGACTCCTGACTACTCACCTGTGGATGACATGAGGACGGCCAGGGGTTGAGTCTGTACAGACTGGGTTGAGATCTCTATTCTGTACAGAGCAGACTGTGGGGCTGAGTTCACAGCACTGAACACCGTCACAAACATCAATACATTAAAGTATAGACCCCTGACTACTCACCTGTGGATGACATGATAATGGCCAGGGGGTGAGTCTGTACAGACTGGGGTGAGATCTCTATTCTGTACAGAGCAGACTGAGGGGCTGAGTTCACATCGCTGAACACTGTCACAAACATGGAGCACGCCTGAAAGGGACAATTAGCACACAGCGCTGAACACTGTCACAAACAGGGAGCACGCCTGAAAGGGACAATAAGTAACAACAATAACTAAAGCAGTGAGGAACAACTTGATGTAGTAAGAAGTGAATTGGAATTGTACTGTTATACAAATTTTATATTATTTCATTTTAAAACTTTAAAGAAGGCTAATAAAAATTTCACAACTTTATAAAATAACGGAAAATAAACGTTGAAATGTGTTGGAGTACTTGGTCAGACAAGTTTGACTTTACAGACTGATAGACAGACGAACGGCTGGGCGTGTGCGCGGCAGGGGGAACTGCAACAAGGGCAGACGGACTAACAGACAGCTAAGATGAATCTAGTAAACTCTATTCTAATTCATTCCAGCAGGAATAATAAATGATGTTATATATGATAAAGCTCACGATCAACAAGTGCTTCACTGTCTATTGTACTGTACATATTTCTATGCCACCAATTATGCTGCATTATCTAAGAAGGTAAGGATGTTGTAGTTGGTTAGCATTGGCATTGGCATGTGATCAGGAGGTCTAGGGTTTGATCCTCGATGTGGATTATTTTAATATATCTCAAGGTATTCAGAACTCATGGGAAAACTGGGCTCAATTCATGTACATAAAATGTCGTCCTCGGATTAGGCTTATCAGGGGCCAAACTTTCCACTCAACTGGATTTCCATAAATGCCGAAAGTATCGTTTCGGATAAGCCTGTGAGGACTGCACAGGCTAATCTGGGATGAAAGTTTTGAAAATGCATTAAGCCCAGTCTTCCCAGAACATGACTCATATAACTCCTGATGTTTGCAAGTGTTGTCTCACCTTATCCAGTGTGACATTGTGAGTGTATCCCAGCTCTGTGAGTCTGTAGACAGGACCCGGGGTCTGGTAGGAGACTGCATACCTGGCATGGAATAATACATTGATTATTGTATTTCATATAAACCTCCATCTGGGTAAACATATGTAATGCTTGTGTGTAAAGTGTTTCCCAAATTAGCCTGTGCAGACTGCACAGCGAAATCTTGGACCACACTTTCTGCCTACACTAAGAAAAGATTTCCTAAAAACCAAAAACAGCACAAAAGCGGATAGTGTCATCCCTGATTAGAGTGGGCAGATTGCGCTGGCTAATGTGGTTCGTAATTTTATGAACATGCATTAAGCCTCGTTTTCCCAAAGTGGGGCTAATATGTATCATTCTTGATATATCAGTAAATTGAAATCAACATATTTCATATATCATTTTCAAAACTAAATCTGAGCATGTTTTCACAAAACTCTAATGGCTATTTTGCGTTTATGTCCATTTAAATTAACATGCCTTGATCAAAATTATTGTTAAAAATAATAATAATTGTTTATTTTGCATCAATTTAAAAGCAGAACAAATGTAGTTTCAAATAGAAATGTTTCACTCAATTGAACTTAAACTCAGATTTATCTTTGGAATACCAGTCCTGGTGGAGATAACAAGTGAGACCTTGGGTCACTAAAAGTAAAGCATCGTGCTAAACAAGGGGGCAGGCAGGATCTCTTCTTAGACTTTTTTTTTGCATTTTTTAAAATTCGAAGATAGTTAATCCAACGCTGTAAATATTATACTGGGTTGTTTAAATTCCAATACATACAGATGTGTTTCAAGTGGAGTGTCCTTTAGTCCAAGGAAGTAGACCAGACCTCGTGTTTCGTCCACCCAGATCTGAAAACAGAGAAAAGGGGTTATTAAACCACACATACAGACGAAACATTTGCAAATTAAAAAGTGCTCCAGAAAAAGGATTTGTAAACAAAGGAAGAAAAAAATACAGGTAGACAGGTTATCAATTTTAGTTTACAACATCAAAAAACACAACTTGAATATGTTATTTAATTGACAATATAAAATAATTTACATTTTTCTGCCTGAAATTTCCTGGTTGTTCACAAATAACTTTTTCGATGACATGTACAACTTTGTTCCTGTAAATTCTTTGATTTTGGACAAAAATGAGAAATTCTCATTGGTCATTTTCCAATTTTGTTTGAGTAAAATTCAAAGATCTGTAAACCCATAAAACCAAGGAAAAATCAATTTCCCAAGAACTGATTTACAGTATTACTTAATAATAAGACAGATTCAAACATTTAAAGTTTTAAGACACTGCTACCTCTTTAGAGGACACCTCCCAGTCCCCAGTGGTGATCTGTGTGACCTCACTCTCACAGGCCATCACTGAAAACATGGAAATATGGGTTAAAGGGACAGTCAATGAAAACATGGAAATATGGGTTAAAGGAACAGTCACTGAAAACATGGAAATATGGGTTAAAGGGTCTGTAACTGAACACATGGAAATATGGGTTAAAGGGACAGTCAATGAAAACATGGAAATATGGGTTAAAGGGAAAGTCACTGAAAACAGGGAAATATGGGTTAAAAGGACAGTCAATGAAAACATGGAAATATGGGTTAAAGGGACAGTCACTGAAAACATGGAAATATGGGTTAAAGGGTCGGTCACTGAACACATGGAAATATGGGTTAAAGGGACAGTCAATGAAAACATGGAAATATGGGTTAAAGGGAAAGTCTTGTCTGCACAGCCTTATCTGGCACAATACTTAAGGCAGATTCATTAGCCTCATTTTACCAAAGCAGGCTCAAATTACGACAACTCCAACTTAAATTACCTGTTTGCTGAGTCTGTCCATGGTGAGCCAGAGATGAAGTGACCCGATAGAGATGTCGGTAGCCAGATCTTTCTGACATCCACAGAAACTCTACATCTCTAGAGTCTGGCCTGGCCGGCAGGAAATGCAGTATGTCAGTGATCTGTGATTGACGAGTGAAGAAGATTTAACATATGAACCTTAACATTTAGGAAAACAGGGCTTCATGCATGTGTGCAAAGTGTCATCCCAGATAAGCCTGTGCAGTCTGCATATGGGTGTGAGTAAAGGGTTTTTCACGATTAAATAGTGCAGTCCTCACAGGCTAATCTGTTAGGATAATTCCGCTTGTATGGAATTTTTCATTAAATATAATTATGTTTTAAACAACAATCTAGAGTAGGTGGCAAGTGTTGTCCCTGATTAGCAGTTGCAGACTGCACAGGCTAATCATGGCCGATGCCTTCAACTCAAAACATTGGATTTTGTGAGTTGACCAATCAACGCATCAAACACAAACAGAATGGAACATTTCCAACTAAATGTCCTCTTTTTTTTAAATCCGAAATCCATAAAGTTATGTGTCCACTACAAAATCTTTTTTTTGAAATCCATGAACAATCATGCTGCCAAATATAAATTAATTGACAGTATTTACTACAAAAAGCTTATAATGATTTTTTTGTAAAAGTATTATGCACTCTTCCTTTCTGTAATTTTACAATGAGTTCACCTACATTAACCCAGATGTCGGAGGTTTCCTCCAGTAGGACATGTACAGGTGGCAGTTGGACAGGTTCATACTGGGCATCTGTTCGTGTCTGTGAGCTAGGCTGGTACCGGGCCTCGGGGATGAAACACTCTCGAGGGATCAGGTACAGTGTTAGGTTGGTCTGGACCCGATTCAAAATCTGAAAGTGGACACTGCAAAATGTGTTGAGGAAATGGTTCACAGTGGTATTCTATAAATGTTATGACAAAAACATAAGCATTACGGTGGACACTTCACAATGCATAAACATAATTTCTGGCAATTATTTTAAAAATATGTAATGATAAAAATATATGCAATTAAAAACTATTAACACTTTAAAATGCATGAAAGAAATTGTTGGCAATGTTATTTCATATATGTTGTACTAAACATATAAGCTCTTAAATCAGTAAGCACTGCAAAATGCATGAAGGAAATTGTTGGCAAAGTTATTGCAGTCATGTTATGTAAAAAATATAAGCATTAATACTTTTAAGAAATCAGCAGACACACAGTGTACATTGCAATATGCATGAACGAAATATGTTGGTCAATGTTAGAACAATAATATTCACTCTGATAACTTCAGATAATAGTTTACCATATAGTTGAATAATAATTTGCCTAAATTTACCTTATTTTTAATATTGTACACTGGTTTGAAAAAAAATCACATATTTTTTAGCAAACCCTTAACAAAAGCATTGTTTTTAACTATCGAAAACCGAGCAAAACAAAAGCAGTGCCAGTACAGAATAAATTTGTAATTGCAAACCTGTGTGTCAGATCATTATCATTAAAATCAAAATAATTTTTGTTGAATTTTCTGGGAAAACAGATTTTAATGCAAGTGCCTAAAATTTCTTCCCAGATTAGCCTGTGCAGGCACTTTACTATTTTATGGACATTTTCGTTTAAAGAAGTCAAGACGGAAAGTGTCGTCGCCTGATTTGCCTTTTGACCGGGACAGCACTTTACGTATATGCATTCAGATCCTTCTTCCTTGAGCGCAGCTCATATGACAAAGTAACCTACAAGTTTCCGTCTGGAGTCCATCCTGCCCTGGCAAGGTACTCCGAGTCCACTGAAAGACTCGACAGAGGCTCAAACAACCTCAGCATGATGACTTCATCTTCAAACTGAAACATACAGAACAGTAATAATTGTGAAATGTTTGACAAAGGCTTCTTTGTAAATGAGGCTTAAAGGTGCCTTTTCACAGATTTTGGCATTTTTTAACTTATTCATCAAATGCTTTATATCGATAAATGTAAACATTGGATCGTAAAAGCTCCAGTAAAAAATCAAGAATAAAATTAAAAAAAGGAAAAGAACATTGCCCGGACCAGGTTTCGAACCAGTGACCCCTGTAGTCCTGCCAGAGTCCTGAAGTAAAAACGCTTTAGCCTACTGATTTATTCCGCCGAGTATACTTACTGGACGTATTTTATACCTTATATAAGCAATCTTCGCAGTTTCACAAAATTTAACGACAAAAACAGAACTATCCAAATTATTCAATCGTTTCGCGTTGCAACGCTTTATAATTTTTAGGTTTTAAAATCGTCAAAAGATGCATATAATGGCTATATTAGACCATGGTAAATGTTCAGTATTACTGTTTCCTCACAAATATCATAACTAAAACGAAAATTTGCGAATCTGAAACAACTTTTTTCAATTTTGTCAATTTACCAAAGCGTGAAAAGATCCCTTTAATCTGGGACAACTGGGCGAAATTGTATGAGCGTCAAGTGTCTTCCCAGATAAGACTTAGCAGTCCGCACACTTGAAAACGAGACAACACTTGTCCCCTTTCAGGATTTTTTTGTACAAAAGAAGTATATTCTACACAAAACAATTATCCAGTCTAGGCTGAAGGTGTCGTCACTGATAAGCCTGGCAGACTGTACAGGCTTATCAAGGACCACCCTTTATGCACATGCATTAAGCAAGAGATATCTTCAACAAATCTACAGCACTGAGTAAACATGCACACACACATACATCTCATTTATATATAAATGGTGTTGGAAACAATACAATTTGAAGAAATCATATTTGAAATTGTTAATTTTTCTTTGAAAGATCTTCCACAAAAGTCATCTACAGCTATTTGATATGCCTGGCGTGGTCTATTTGTCAAGTTATATAGAAATCACATCAGTTGACATTTATGAAAATAAGGCAGTTTAATTCAAGTTCATGGATTGTTGCAGACAATTTTCCATTTTTCTAAACTGTGACAATTAGTCCAGACCTGAATACCAACACCTTAATGCTAAATGGAATAAGCCATACAAATGCCCCCTAAATCGGGTATCTGGATCACATTACAGTATGCTGCAAGTTTGTATCCACAAAACTCATTTTTTTCAATGGAGTCAGATTCTGGGCTTAAGACATAACTAGCTTAGTTAGGCTAATCAGGGACGTAACTTTCCGTTTTTATAGAGTGTTTGGTTCAAAGAAAATCTCTTTTAGATGAAAATCCAACCTAGGTGGAAAGTGTTGTTTGTAATAAGCCTGTGGGGACTGCACAGGCTAATCTAAGACAACGCTTTACGCACATGCATTAAGCCCCGTTTTCCCAAAGCAAGGCTCAAACAACTCTTTACGCACATGCATTAAGCCCCGTTTTCCCAGAGCAAGGCTCAAAACTAATTCATAACAGTCCTTCAAACAACAAAGTTACATTGATAAGGAGCTTACTGTATGTGACACAAGTGAAGGTTTTAATAGCAGCTGTGTGAACCCAGCACAGAAGAACTGACCCAAGCACTGGGGAAACCAGGCTTAATTCATGTGTGTAAAGTGTCCTCCAATATTAGCCTGTACACTCAGCACATGCTAATCAGGGACAACACTTTCTGCTTTAATTGTATTTAACATATAACTTTAAATAAGTATTTTCTTAGAAAAAATCCAGTCTAGATGGGAAAATAAATCGTCCCCGATTATCCTCTTTACGCACATTCATGAAGCCCGCCTTTCCCAGACAATATTAAACATAAAAAGCCGCCTACCCTTCCATAGTTTCCAACAGTGAACTGAGCCATCTTCAGACAGCTGTCAGCATTGGTTTTACCCGCACGGGGATACCGGTACTTGTCCACCCCCTTGTCATCCAGGGGCAAATAAATCTTGCATGAAACAAAAAAGCATTATCATTATCAATTGTTTACATTATTTTAATATGACAAATGCGTTTTTTACAGACCAATACCATTTACATTTAATGAATAATTAAATAAAATAATGAGCACATAATGAGTATTTCAATTATTAATAATCATTATATCAGTATCCATCGCTGCATCTTTGTCCTCCTCCTCATTATCAGAAAAATGACTTGTTGTTGTGTTATTCCAGATCGTAAATCTGAGCAGCGTGCCAAATATAGCTCAGCCGAATGTAATTGTCGAAATATCTTCCTCATGTATTTAAAAAATATGCCTCTATTTACTGTTTACCTGTACAATATCGACTTCAGATTCATTCACTTCCTCATAGAGAATCCTGTATGTCCGTCCATCTCTACACACAGGGTCCCATCAATATCCTGTGTACCTGACATACAACACACATGGCTTTGACGTAAGTGTAGTTTAAGGCCTGAGGTTTCATCAGGACCTTGAATAATTTTTTTTATCAATATCTGTCAATTTTTTTAAGCTTAAATACTAATAAACTTAAATTCCCTTCTTCATTATGAAATCTATCTGATCTATTTGTAACCTATTTATTTTTGCTCGATTTCCTCAGAGACTTATCACAAATCTTTTATTTTTAGGTTCACCATATCCACTACAGAATGACAACCTGCAAACACCAATAAACTAAGGGCATATAACTTAGGCTACAGATATACAATGCAAACAGACAGACACACAGAATTATTCTATAATACTAAATCCCCGCAAGGCTATATAAAGGACCAATGCATTCAAGTTTGAATATTGTACATTGAAAACCAAGGATGACTTTGTCTGATATGTTTTTGTTTTAGGACAAATGTAGGACTGACATTGTTGATGAATCCAGTATACTCCCCATACTTGGATTGGGGGCTATAATTACTACGCAAACAACTTAGATATATCTTGGACATAGCATTTCCAAGGTCCCTAACTGCACACTACCAATTTCAAGGTTACACACTACACATGGCAAGGTTATAAAAAAGGCCATCCGCTTAAAATGGTTTTCTTGCATTAATGCCAACCATTGCTGAGGGTGTGGATATGTAAGTAGGTTAATTTATATTATATACATAAAGCCACTTGCCCAAACATGAAATATCACATTAACTGTAAACCTCATTTTTTTATCAAGATCAAAATAAATCCTACAAAACCTTTTTTTATTTTTGCTTATTTAATAAAATGAAGCTAAATAAACTAGACATTTCTCGTCTGATAACAGTTATTTAAACAACACTTGAACCGTAACAAAAATGTGCATTGACGTAAAGCAAAAGATTGTTGAAACTGTATGTCGCAAAATATAATATATATGACGTAAATGTGTTACTGTTTGGTTATGTCATATAATGCGTTAATATTACTTCATGATTTTTCTTCCATATATATATATAGTTTTCTGCGTGACTGAAAACTCCAACGATGTTATTTGTTACTGAAAAGTAAAGAAAAAGATAAACACAATTGCATTTGAAAGCCGATGTTTGGAATCCCAAGCCATTTACGGCGTTTCTAAAAATAGGTTTGGAAATCCATGCACACCATGCTAGTTTTGACTTCCACAAACAACAAGCCCCGAGGTAAATTAGGCAAATTGTTCGTGATTATTTGTACTATTTAACCACATAAACACACGATTTTCTTTGTTCTTTTTTGCACTTGATTTAGCAAAATACTTTTAAACAAAAGAAGCCGCGAAAATAACTGGCCAGTCAATTTATTGCTTTAAGACAGACGGTATCATACGAATAGTAACGCATGCCAACGATTTGCAGCCGGACTTTTACGTTTCTGCCGAATTAGACACCTTCCGGACTAATCGCAAGTACCCGGATTTCGCGGTTCGTCACCAAAATACTTCGTACAGAGACTTTTTTTGCACCCAAACCCCCTCACCCCCCCCCCCCCTGAAAAAAACCTCGGATTTACGCCGATCTCAAAACTGGTCCGGGAGCCTCAAAATCCGGATTTCCGGATTATTCCGGAATTTTACAACCCCTTTAATAATAATAATATAACTAGTCTTTTGAAATTTTCGATCTATAATAGATATTCTTTACACAGGTCTTCGTGATTTCGATATAATTGGCTTTACTGAAACATGGTTAAATAATTCTATCCCATCTACTGATCTCCTCTTCAACGGCTTCCACCAGCCAATCCGCAAGGATCGCTCCGACTCACATGGTGGTGTTGCAATATACGTCAATGGAAATATATCTTTTAAACGCAGATATGATCTCAAATTACATAATGTTGAATGTATATGGATTGAAGTATTTCTCTGAACCAATAAGTCAATTCTGTTTGGCGTTTTTTATAGACCACCCAGTGCTGAAAGATTATACACGAATGCCATCGAAGAGTCTATTGGTTTAGCCAGAGAAACACGCATAAATGATATTATTATTATAGGTGATTCCAATATGAATGCTCTATCAGAACCAACAACCCGTAAAGTAAACGAATTATGTCCCCAATATGATCTTACTCAACTTATTTATGAACCAACACATTATACTAGCAATCATCTTCCGTAATTGACTTGATCTTTGTAAGTAATGAAAATACTGTATTACTCTCTGGAGTAGGAGAACCATCTTAGATCAAATGGTTCGGTACCACTGCCCAGTTTTTGTTACATTGAAATTAACAAAACCAAAATGCAAATCGTTTTTCGACATATCTGGCGCGACGACATTGGGGACTATACAAACTTACGACAATTAATGACAAATACTAATTGGGATCTACTACAATCCGCAAATATTGATATCTACGCTGAAAATATAACCAAAACAATATTACAAATAGCAGGCAATTGTATTCCTAACAAAAATGTTTGTATACGCTCTCGTGATCTCCATGGATAAACAATATCATAAAGAAAAAAGTCGGCAACGAAAACGTCTGTATCGAAAAGCCAAAAAAATTGAATACTGATAATCACTGGTCAAATTTCCGTCGCGCCAGAAATGAAGTTGTTTTACTTTTACGTTATTCAAACAATGAGTATTTTAGTAATATTGTGGAAAAATCCCCTGAACTTTGTGCTAAAGACTGGTGGAAGACGCTCCGAACATTTATCCCATCTAGCACAAACGATTCAATTCCTCCTTTTTACGATGATCAAACAAGTACCTTTGTAGCGGATGACACATGAAAAGCTGATATGTTAAATAAGTATTTTGCAAGGCAGTGCTCCGTTGATGAACGAAACTACAATCTCCCATCTATACACAATTTAAATGATAATATTCTTCAATCTATTCACATAACTAAGGAGGAAGTCATTGACTCAATAAAATGCCTTCAGATTGGTAAAGCTTCTGGTCCTGATGGAATAGATAATCGCATTCTCAAAGAGGCAATGTATCAATTAAGTCATCGATTGTGTGATTTATTTAATTCTTGTCTACGCTCCTGCAAAATGCCTGCTTGCTGGAAAATTGTAAATGTGTGCCCGGTTTTCAAAAAGGGTGATCCAGCCTAAACGTCAAACTTCCGACATATTTCACTCTTTCATGCTAATTCATTCTTTGCGCCCACTCAATCTGGTTTCTTGCCTGGTGATTCGACTGTTAACCAACTAACATAAATCTATAATACTTTTTGCAGAGCGCTAAATTATGGTCTAGAGGTTAGAGTTGTATTTTTGATATAAGTAAAGCTTTCGACAGAGTCTGGTACAAAGGTGTATTATTCAAACTTCAACAAGCAGGCATCCGAGGAAATTTATTATCTTTTTTGTCAAACTATCTTTCCAATCGCAAACAGAAAGTAATTTTACCAGGAACGCACTCGAATCTTACTGAAATTAGTGCCGGCGTCCCTCAAGGTTCTATTTTAGGCCCTCTCATGTTTCTAGTGTATATAAATGATATTATAACTGATATACAAGCTCAAATCCACTTGTTCGCGGATTATACCAGTCTTTCTATGGTCGTAAACTCACCAAACGAAACTGCAGCCATTTTACAATCCGATATTGATAAAATCTCTATGTGGGCAGATAAACGGTTAGTAAGCTTCATCCCCTCTAAATCCGAATCAATGCTAATATCTAGAAAAATTACAAACCATCTCATCCGCCAATATCAATGCATAATATTAATATACCGATCGTTGACGTCCAGAAACATTTAGGTGTATTTATTTCAAATGACTGCACTTGGCATGCACATAATATCGTATGCAAAAGAAAAAGCATGGAAACGAATTCATATAATGCGTCGTCTAAAAACAATTCTCGATATAAATACTCTCGAGAAAATATACTTTTCTTTTATAAGACCAATTCTTGAATATTCTGACACTGTTTTGATAATTGTACAAAATATGAAAACGATGAACTTGAAAAAAATCCATACTTGAAGCTGCACGAATAACATCTGGATGCACACGTCTAGTCTCAATTGAAGACCTTTTAAATGAGCTAGGGTGGGACACCATCAGCCAACGCAGATGGAAACACAAATTAATATTAATGTATAAAATGAATTCCACCAATGTCCCAAACTATATGCAATCTCTCTTGCCTCAAACAGTGGGTTCACGTAACAATTACTCTCTAAGAAATTCATCACATTTACAAACAATTCAAGCTAGAACATCATTATATTCAAGTTCTTTCTTACCATCTACTGTATCCGAATGGAATCGTCTCCCCGACGACATCAAAAATACTGAAACGCTCCATTCTTTCTTAAGACTAATTAACAGTGATCGCCCGACCTCAAATCCTTTATTTTCATATAGCGAAAGGCGCTTTCAAATGTTACATACGCGCTTAAGAACGGATTGTAGCGCTCTTAATGTTCATCGTTTCAGACGCAACATAATCACATCGCCTCTATGTCAATGTGGACTTCACGAAACTACGATCAATCAGTATATACGCATTCGTGACGAACTCATTAACACAATATCAATGTATTCTGCCCCATATATCGAAACTATTCTATATGGAGACGCATCACGCGACTACTTAACCAATACTAAAATAGCTGATGCAGTTCACAATTTTTTTTTATAAATAGTAAGCGAGTTGATACGTAACTGTGCTACAGAACGATTCACATACTTCTTTTTCTTTCTTTCTCGCTCGAACTCAACAAGTCTTCACAAATATCTTCTTTCTTCCTTTTTCCAATCTTTCTCTTTATTTCGTACATTTCTCAAATATGTCAACATATTAATTTCATTAAGTAAGTATAATTCTATAAATAGAGCTTTGTATCAACATATTGTTCATTTTGCCTTGCATAGCCAAGTATGTCCGTAAACATGTAACATTTCATATAGCAAGGGAGAAGAACCATATAAGACTGTGTCTTTCGTTTTAATCCTTTTCGAACATGAAAGTATGAGTATTGTGTATAATATTCTATGTATGAATAATGTCAACTTGTTTGAAATAAATTTGTTTAAACTATACATTCTATCAATCAATTAATGCGTGAATTCTAAATCATTTGTGTTGTGAACTTGATAATAAGCCAAAAACGACGGGAAAGAAAATAACAATGTTGATTGGAATACATGTTCAGGCAAACTAAATAAAAAAAACATATAATAATATGCTTATATGTAAGTGCTTGTTATTAGAGGAAGCGGACTTGTCGATCGTAAAAGTAGCCATCGAACACAAGCTCGTACTTGTATTTGACTTGTGTGTAATATGTATTTGTATCAAAATGGACATGCACTGAAATGTATGATAACAAGTTTATATTTAGTAAAATTAAGAGTGATGTCCTTAAGCACAATATTTTAGCAAAAGTGTAAAACTATATGACTTTTACATACGAACATACGAACATTAACAGGTTTTGTATAATAATTGTAATTGGACATCAAAACAAAAAATAGTATTCTATCAAATGCCGTTTGTAAAAAACTTTCGTGTATATTTAAGCAATTACAATAGTATTCGTCATTGAATGGTTAAACACGATGAAAGTTTGTGAACCAAAATTATAGACAATGCAGTTTTCTCGTAAACATTTTAGTCATTAATTGATAAAGAAATGCACCATTTAGCTTATTTATAATCAATAACACATAGTAATTGTTCTGATGGCGAAATGTGGTCCATGGCGTGATTAGTCGGATGATGACGTAGTCCACGTAACAGCGGCCTTGACAGTCATCAGTCTCTAGTTAGTACTGGTTTATGTGCAGTTAACTAACAAGGTGCAAGTTATTGTGTTTGTGAAGTTCATCTAGAATCTGTATGTTCAATCGAAGAATACTTTTTATTTACTGGTAAATGTGCAGTCCATGTAGAAGTTGAAAGTACTGGTGTTTTTGAAGTTTACATAAATGTTGGAAATACTTTTGTTTGTGCAGTTTAAGTAGAAGTTATAAACAATGGTGTATGTGAATTGCATGTATACGTTATAGGTAGTAGTATGTGTTAGCACTGATGAATATTCGGTTCGCGTAGAAGTTGGAAGTACTGGTGTTTGTGCAGTTAAAGTAGAAGTTATAAACCTAACCTGTATGTGAATCGCTTGTATACATTATACGTACTGTTGTTTGTGCAGTTCCCGTAGAAGTTATGAATACTGTTGTTTGTGCAGTTCGCGTAGAAGATGTAAGTAATGTTGTATGTGTAGTTCACGTAGACGTTTTAAGTACTGATGGATATGCAGTTCAAGTAGAAGTTGGAAGTACTGGTGTATGTTCAGTCTAAGAAGAAGTAATAAACACTAGTGCATGTGAATTGCATGTATACGTACACGTTGAAAGCACTGCTATATGTGTAGTTCAAGTAGAGGTTATAAGTTCTGATATATGCGTAGTAAAGTAGAAGTTATATGTACTAAATGTGCAGTTCAGATTGATATCGTAAGTATTTTTGTAGGTACATGTAAAATCGTAAGTATTTTGGTAGGTGCATGTAACGTTAAAGTTGAAAGTACTGTGAAAATGTTGTTCACGTAGACGTTGTTAGAATTGCTGTACGTGCAGTTTTTAAGAACTGGTTATGTGGAGTTCGCGTAGCAATTGTAAGTACTGCCGTATTTGGTCATGTAGACGTTTTTAGTCCGTGTGTTGGTGCAGTTCAAGTAGACGCAGTGAGTACTACTACATGTGGAGTTAAGAGAGAAGCTGTAATTACTGTTGTATGTGGTGTATATGCAGTAACGTAAAAGTTGTAATTACCGGTGGATTTGTTGTTCACGTATACATTGTAAGTACTGGTGTTTTTGCAGTTAAAGTATTAGTTGCAATTAATTTTGGATGTGAAGTGCACGAAAACAACGTTGGTACTTGTGTATGTGCTGTTCCCGTACATGTTTAACGTACTGTTTAATTTGCAGTTTAACGTATAGGTTGTAAGTTCTATTGTTTGAGCAGTTGACGTAGCAGTGGCAATGTTTGGTGTATGTGCAGTTCAGTTGGAAGTTATAAGTCCTGGTATGTGTTATTTGCATGAAGAAGTTGTAAGTAATTGTGTATGTGCAGTACACATAAAAGTTGTAAGTACTGGCGCTTGTGTCGTGCACGAACAAGATTTAAGTGAAGTTGTAAGTAATTGTGTACTTGCAGTGCACAAAGAAGTTGTAATTAATTGTGTACGTGCAGTGCACAAAGAAGTTGTAAGTAATTACGTACGTGCAGTGAACAAAGAAGTGTTTTATTAAGTTATTGTGTACGTTCTGTGCACAAAGAAGTTGTAAGTAATTGTGTACTTGCAGTGCGCAAAGAAGTTCTAAATAGTTGTGTGCGTGCAGTGCACACAACAGTTGTAAGTAATTGTGTACGTGCAGTGCACACATAATTTGTAAGTTATTGTGTACGTGCAGTGCTCATAGAATGTTTAAGTACTGGCGCATGTGCCGGCAACGAACAATTGTTTATACTGTTGTTTGTGCAATTCACATAGACCTGGTAAATAAATGCGAATATGCAGTCATTTACTCGTTGTAGGTTCTACATTGTATATAGGTCATGTAGAGGTTGTAAAAACTGGTGTTTGTAATGTTCACGTAGAGGTTTCAAGTACTGGTGAACACGCAGTTAATGTAAAACGTGGGTTTGTGAATGCGTGGTTCACGAAGAAGTTAAAGTACTGGCGTATGTTTAGTTCACGTACAAGTTGCAATAACTGACACATTATGTTTTTCCTGATAGTTTAGTCTTTTTAACACTTTCAGGTTCAGTGTGATTGTGCCTCCATAGAGACGTGCACTGTGATGGGCTGTCTGGGGTATGGGTCTCACATCAGACAGGCACGGGTAGACGCCTACAGGGAGTATGATAGTATAATAACTGCCTCGGATCCTGGTGCGGGAACGGTGATCACTACGGGTAGCAAGGCAGAAGGGCTTACATGCTTGTTTGAAAGCGATTTGGATGAAATGGTTGTATTAGACGGCGTCTTGTGTTTAGAAAATGGTGTTGGTGCTGACACATTCCCAAGGGAGACAACTGTGTTTACATTTAACACCGGCTTGTGCTACCACGGACACTCTCGGCTTAATTTGCTAGAGCGACGTGGTTCAATAATGTCACCAATGTCGCGCGACGCTCTGTGTCATGATACAAATGGACATCTCCTGAACAGCGACCTGTTTGTTAACATGTTCGATTTTATATACGTTTCAGGCGAGGTGCGTCATGGACGTGCAGGGCCAACAAAACATAGTTCTTTTGGGCAATTGCATATAGGCATAGTCGTGTCTTTACGCTGTCACTGTCCTGGTATACTATTAAAATGGGCAGAACGTAGTCGCCATTTGCCACTACCAGATATCGTTCACAAAGTCGTAATCATGGGCGCATTCTTTACTCCTGTTGATGTTAAGGGTAGTGAATATCAACATCTAGAATGGAGGATTTGCTTAAACACTGCTGAGAATGAGCTTATGAACAGTCTTAATGACATATAAGTTTACGTATATGTTATATTGAAAATGATAATTAAGGATGTATTAAAGCCAGTAAACAAAGAAATTTCATAATACACAGTGAAAAACATTCTATTTTGGCTAGCAGAGAACAATGCACAAGCGCTATTCGATGAAAGTAGTTTGCTTGAAGGACCTGGACAACTAAGAACAGCAATATCAAATATCCATCTGCCATATTATATGATACCAGAAAGGAATCTAATGACAGGTTGCGGCCTGGGTGGAGATCAAAAGCGTTTCTGGGTAGAAACTATCGCGGACATGATGAACGATGGTCCAAAGATATTTCTTAGATTGTCGAAGATACGGAAAGCAGTAGTATCGCATACAGAGCCAGAGGTACAGCAAGAAAAAAATGGAGCTCGAACTGCTGGAGCTGAATTCCAGGAACAGATCAACACATTACGATGAAGAGAATGATTCAGATTCTATGCTGGAGGCGATAGTGTGTCGTATACATGACATTGTGAGGATGATTTGGGAACGAAGTCGTTTAAATGAACTGGATGAGGTAAATAAACTGATGCTCATGTAATTGTGTTGTAAATGACGGTGATTCCATGAAAAATATATGTCAAACAATTCACTACAGAACGTAGTTTATTTAGGGCATCTAGAACATAAAATATGCATGTGCTCATGCGTAGTTTGATATTCGGGGATATGAATGGTTTTATGATTAATGTTTGCATTATTAAGTAATACAATCTGACTGTAAATGTTCGTATTGACACGCACATTATCCAAATATTTATTTGATGGATATTTTCCATTTAAAACGTATACGTTTTGAAATAGTGCAATTCAAAGCAGCGCGAACACATATTCCAGGTTTTTTCCAGTGTTTTCAATGTCCTGAAAATAGTCAGTATGTTCTAGAAAAAACATTTTGCATAACTTAAACGCGGAAAAAATGCGGAAGATAAAGCATGGAACCCGGCCCTACGTCGGAAATAAATATGTGCGTCATACATTGATATACATATTTTAGTTCAAAACATTCATCATCTATTACTACGAATTACTACAAAGTTATACATGTGTTATATGCGATCGATATATTTCTTTCCTATCGAATATAGTATAAAATATGTCCACTTTGTCCGACATATTTTGGTCAATGCACATGCTGTCAATTACTGTTGAATTTACGACTGTTTTACTTGGAGCTTCCGTTTATGGAAAATATACCTTTGACTGCTTACTGGCGTGTTGCTGAAATACATGCAAGCTGTTTTGTTTTTCCTTCGTTATTCATTAAATTGTTGTTATGTGTTTATAAGATATTGATAATTTGCGTAATCAATTGAATGCAATTATAAGTACGGAAAGCTGGTGTTGTAGTACATTTAAGTGAAGGAACAAAATAGTATGATATGCAATATAAACGGCAGCACGCGGAAGTCATGTATCTACTGTGCAAACATTCTGTATTATTAATACTTCTGGACCAATTTAACATGAAAAGTCAATATCCGCCTATGCCTTAATCTTGGGTGATTCTTTATAAATACTTATGATTTAGGTATCATGTACAACTTCTGCGGCATTCTAGGTCAAACATTTACCCGATGATAGAGAGAATAACAGGTTACTGCCTGATCTTTTTTAATATCAGGCAAAGCTAAGAACAATATAATGGCGAGGCTTGCCGAGCCGTTATTTTATTCGTGCCGATCCTGATATATTACACACGGATTAGGAAGTAACCTGTTATTCTGTGTATGATACCTTTACGAATTTAAAGAAATCATGAAAAAAATCGCTGAAAAGCTGCAGTTTTAATGGGAAAGAATATGACTTTTGTCGTTTGACGTGTTAATAATGACGTCATGAGCACGTGCGCTTAATATTTGCAAAAAACGTTTTTTGCTGTTTGTATTGCATTTTGTGTTTCAAATATATTACCTCTAAGTATCTTATTGTTTGTGTTGTTGCATCTGATTCGATTCAACTAAAATGGTTACTTTATAGTTGGTTCCGAGTAATTTGACCATCCACCACACATGACTGATACAAGAACTTCGTGTTGATCATGATATAATATAAAAAAAATTATCAGGCCACGTTATATGGGTTATTTATACACTTTTTACCTCTATTTTCCTCATTATTAATCTCGTATGGGCGTTGAAAATACACAAGCCCTGTTGTGCCTGCAAAATATGTATTTCATAAGACACTGTCGGCCTAAACATTAATAAAGTATTTTAAAATTTCATGTTTTAGAGATACTTTTTTGTACCGATGGTGTTCGAGTGGACGAAAAAGTCGAAAAAAAAACCCATATTTTCGGCACACCCCTATATATCCGTATATAGTTACCCCCCGGGATTAAACTATACTAGACCAGTTTTAATTCAACATGGTAATAACAAAAAATAGATCTACAATTACTTTTATGCTACAGTAAATCAAACAGTCCATGGACGGGTAGATCTTGTGATTAAATTGTGGTTTAAGGCGTAAGTTTGGCGACAATTCATTGTTGCATTTACATTTTCAGTTATTTATTTTGTCGAATATTACTGACTTTATTGACTGCCTTAGACCTGACCCCCTTAGGTTTATGTTTTTATTGCATTTTTCGACCACTTTATTTTTCCATTTATGCCAACGAATTGTACTCAAATGAATACTATAATACGCCTGTCTACGCCGCTGGTTGTCTGAACTGTTACATTTGACCTTCAATATTGCTATCTATGTTATTTTGCGAAACACACCGACTCATTTAGCTAAACATCGCAACCAAATGACTAGTATTCTGATAATATGTAATGCAAGTGCAATTTAAGAATAAAGAGCATCTATTTAGGCTTTAAGTGCTGTATTGTGACCTTTAACTGAGTGTTTCCTATATACTAAAGGTAGGCATGTACGTAGTGCTCAAAGCACATCATGTCACGTAGGTGACCAGATTGCTATTTGGCAACCATTCTATATCTGTTCAAGTCATAACGCGGAAATACCCTACATAGACATGTTGTGCATTTTGACTTTCGCCTTAATATTTAAAATTTACCTTAAAAGCGCCACGTAGTTTTGCGCCTGACGCAATATGTCATACATATGAACCTATGTGCCTAGTTTGAAATACTTGAATGCATTATTGCAAGTTAGATCTATAGTCCGCAGAAGTTAGAAGACAAAAACAGGTCGACACATCAATTTATGGGATAACAAATGAAACATAGTGATAACTATATACCTCCTTCCTACTAATTCTCATGCTAGGGTTGTAATTATAAGTATAACTTTCCCGAAATGCATCTGTTAAGGCATGGGCACGTTGCCCTTATCCAAAGTCACCATTCGTTGTTTTATCTTTCATAAGATCAAACATAAATAATGACAAGACTTCCAGCTATGTATCGTTTGGTATCTCACACAAGGATAACTGTGATATGCTACACTGATAGCCATGTAATAAACACCAATTTTAGGAAGTTATATTTACTTCAATAATAATATGATACAGACAAGCAAGACATTTATTTATCTTGATAATAATTTTACGAACTCCAAACAAACATGAAGATTGTGTTGTTTCTGTTGAAAAGCTTAACACAATAGAGATCAAAACCCGCAATATGAACAAAGCAATCTAATCTAGCATACCACGCAAAACAAAACCTTGCGCGCACTGAACAGCTGTTTCACAATTACATTAGGAAGAAATATACCGTTCTTGCAGTTTGACATTTGTGAGTGCATTCACTTTCGCGAGAGGCATAGACAAATCCAAACATGGCTTAAAGTATCCGATACTTTGGTTCCCTAGATTAAAACGCCGCTGTCTAACTGAATGCACTGACGCTTAAGAATAACACGTGACTAATACGGGAATATACATGGTTTATATTTATCAAATCAGTTCTGCGCTTGTTTAATTTAATACTCTCAAATAGTTATATTCGTTCAGTTGTATTTGTGGTTTTAAAAAGCTACATTAATTGAAACATTATTGATGAATTATACTAGTATATTTACAAAACCAGCGGGGGTAATTATCTTTAACAATTAAACATAATAATACAACTCAATTCGACATAAAACTGTTAAAAATTTAACCGTAAGCGCGTACACTACCCTCATGGAAGTCCATCAGTAGCATATTGACCCGAATCTATCCTTAAATCATGGGGTTACAATCGAATGCGAAAAGAGTCGGGGCAATTTGTCGTATTGTACAGTATATTGAGGTTACGTGAAAATTTAAACAATATGTTAATGTTTAGATAAACAACTTACGTATTCTATCATTATACAAAATAAACAATAACAATCAATCGGGAAATGATTAAAAAATTGCACACATTCGTTTAGGTTCAACTTAAACAGAACGGCACACACGTTTCTTAAACCATAGTGATTTAAAAGTGTGTGCACCCTTGAAGCTTATGACTAGTATGCTTAAACGTATACATTTTGTGATGCATATGCAGTGTTTTATCAGTATTTTGCGAAGACAACATATTTAACCATTCTTGGTTTCAGTATCTCATGATTTAAAATTGAAGAAATTTCAAGAACGTTGGAGCATTAGATGATCACAAGCAGGGGCAGCACTTCCGCCGCCCACTGCGGATGCGCTTTCAATTTTATATTAATCCTTGCGTTTTAGTATTATAAATTATAATGTAGAAAATTTATGTGATAACGGTAATATGACAGCAGTTGTTCAACTATATAACGATACATTATGACCTCAGGTAACTATATTCGCTCATTTCAATAACACATAATGAAGAAATATTGATGGCAACTTAAATATATCCTTCAGATACTCATTGGAAGCAAAGACGAAAAGGCATCACATAAATGACAACGTTAAACGTACAGCATGTATATTTGCATACAACTATTTTGTTTGTAGAGCTTTTATTCTGAATAATTTACCAACATGTGGTATTGCATATAAATCCTTAAGGGCAAGTTGTATAACTCAATGTGTATAATCCTAAATCCATTGTGCAATGCAATACATGTACTGGCTATGATAAGTTACTGTGTTTGTACTTTGGCATTATCAACGGGCATGCAACTAGTAGCTCTAAATGTCTAACAATGCCATTGCAATGAATACAGTTGTGGTCGATTAGGTTTACATGACCACTTAATGTCAAGTGCATGGCAAAATATATGTCATAACTGCGACTGAGTTACTCGTTCCCAAAAATTATGTACTTTATTCAACATACCGAACTAGTGATAATCCATGGATATGACACTTACAAAGATAATGAAAGATCAAACGTTTTTAAAATAACAGTTGTTTATTGCCTTTAATCGGATATACCCTTAATCATGTTATCAACGTTCACTTCTCAAAAACATATTACTTACAAAATAGACTAAACACGAACTACCAAGTGTCAAATGGAAATGTATGAGTGTTAAGAATGCCTAAGATTTCCATTACTCAAAGAGCTTACTGAATAATGTACACGACCTTTGTAATCGGGGGTATACACACCACTTTCCTTTCAATTGGTTTAATGGGTATGCGATAGTGTGCCTGTTAATAAGAACTCAAACAAATAATTGTTTATTTATACGATAAATAAACCATTAGTTAAAATACCCGTTATCATGCTTGATATGAAATATTGCAAGTGTACCTTTAAAAGGTTGGGTGTGTGTAATTTAGAGATGATCACATTGTAGCATGTCGTTTGGGTATTCCTACATTTACCGTTTCTGTTAGTCAGTGATTTCGTATGTTTTTCTATTGTGTACACCGATAATTCGTGTTTATCGTCTCAATCTGTAATCATGAATCACAGGTAAACACGGATTGTGAACAATGGTCTTTGTTAAGTCATGATCTTGTAGAATGTCGATCTGGTTAAACAAAACAATTATGTTCCTCTTAGGTCCGATAGGGAAGTTAAAGTGTCAAAGATTCAAGCAGCAAGGTACTAGGTATTTTAACACGCAAAAAAAAAACCTTCTGACCAGGGACAAGTTCAAAAAAACGGTTTCGATATTAATTGTTTCAATACTATCAACGTCACCGAATCTTACGTGTCCAGAGAAAGCGTACGTATTTATTGAATGCCTATGATGTTTTAATCAAACTCAAAAGCTGTTCATGTTACCAGACCGCTGTTGTTTTGAATCATGTGTATATTTTAACCATACGATTGCAATGTTTTGTTCACACAACCTGGCGGTCGTTAAGACTGTCATTTACTAGTATTCATCGCTTTCAGCAGTAGGTAAGAGCCGCGTGTGGAAACCTGAGTGAACGGTTTATGGAGTTCAACATAAAGGGTAAGTCGCCTCATACTGTTTATTTTCGTTTAGATAATATTAATGATACTAATAAATGATAATTATATTATTAATATCATTGTTGTTAGTATTATTATTAGTTTTACTACTTATTTTAATAATTATTATGAAATTTATTATTTTTAGTTGTAGTACGGTTAAAAATAATAAAGTATCATAAATAAAATAATACAAGAGCACCGCCTTGCGGGTGCAGACCGCTCATCTATTTTCTTTTTAAAGGTGAAGGGACTCTCATTTTCAATCACAAAGGAGGGAGGGGTGGAGTGAAGAGGGGTGTATAGTGTGGGGGCGTGGACATTTATTACATTATCTCCCAAATCTGCGGGAAAAAAATGCACAAACAAAAATTCGGGGGGAGGTGGGGGGTGGGGGGGGATTCATGGGTGTGATTGTTGGACGGTATTTCAAATATAAAATTATAAAAATAAATATTTGTATTTTTTAACCGTTTCAAAAAAAAAATGGAGGGCTGGGGTGGGGGGCGGGGTAATTCGAGGGAGGGAGGGGGCTTGGGGTTTATTCTTGGGTGCGATGGTTGGACGGTATTTCAAACATAAAATAATAAAAATAAATATGTGTGTTTTTAACCGTTTCAAAAAAAAAATTGGGAGGTGGGGTGGGGGGTATAGTATAGTGTGAGGTTGTGGGGGTCATTTGTGAGATTATCTTTAAAAAAAATTAGGGGGGGGAATTCGGGGGGGGAGGGGGGGTGGGGGGGGGTATTCTTGGGTGCGATGGTTGGACGGTATTTTAAACATAAAATAATAAAAATAAATATTTGTGTTTTTTAACCGTTTCAATAAAAAATAATTGGGGGGGGGGGGGGTGGGGGGGGGGTGGGGTGTGTGGGGGGGGGGGGGGGCGATAGTATAGTGTGAGGGTGTGGTGGTCATTTGTGAGATAATCTTAAAAAAAACATAGGGGGGGGTGGGGATTCGGGGGGGGGGGGTTGATTCGGGGGGGGGTATAGTATAGCGTGAGGGTGTGGTGGTCATTTGTGAGATGATCTTAAAAAAATTATCGGGGGGGGGGGATTCGGGGGTGGGTGGAGAGGGGGTTGGTATAGTATAGTGTGAGGGTGTGGTGGTCATTTGTGAGATGATCTTAAAAAAAAATTAAGGGGGGGGGGAATTCGGGGGGTGGGGGGTATTATTGGATGCGATGGTTGGACGGTAATTCAAACATAAAATAATAAAAATAAATATTTGTGTTTTTTAACCGTTTCAAAAAAACCTATTTGGGGGGGTGGGGGGTATAGTATAGTGTGAGGGTGTGGTGGTCATTTGTGAGATGATCTTTAAAAAAAATTAAGGGGGGAGATTCGGGGGAAGGGGAGGGCACGGGGGATGGTTTGGGTGGAGTCTATTGTGGTATGTCAGGTAAGAGTAGTTTTGTCAAAGTATCAATCAAATCTAATCATAAATAAAGAAGTTATGGCATTTTTAGCAAAATTTAATAATTTGACCTTGAGAGTCAAGGTCATTCAAAGGTCAAGGTAAAATTCAACTTGCCAGGTAGTAACCTCATGATAGCATGAAAGTATTTGAAGTTTGAAAGCAATAGTCTTGATACTTTAGAAGTAAAGTGGATCGAAACACAAAATTTAACCATGTATTCAAAGTTACTAAGTCAAAAAAGGGCCATAATTCCGTAAAAATGACAACCAGAGTTATGCAACTTGACCTTTTACTGTACCCGTATGATAGTTTGCGAGTGTTCCAAGTATGAAAGCAATATCTATGATAGTTTAGGGGTAAAGTGGACCAAAACACAAAACTTAAAAAAAAAATCAATTTTCTAAGTATAAAGGGCCCATAATTCCGTCCAAATGCCAGTCAGAGTTACATAACTTTGCCTGCACAGTCCCCTTATGATAGTTAATAAGTGTTGCAAGTATGAAAGCAATAGCTTTGATACTGTAGGAATAAAGTGGACCTAAACACAAAACTTTCAATTTTCAATTTTCTAAGTATAAAAAGGGCACATAATTCTGTCAAAATGCCAGTCAAGAGTTACATTACTTTGCCTGCACAGTCCTCTTATGATAGTTTATAAGTGTTGCACGTATGAAAGCAATAGCTTTGATACTTAAGGAATAAAATTGACCTAAACACAAAACTTAACCAAAATTGTCAATTTTCTAAGTATAAAAAGGGCACATAATTCTGTCAAAATGCACGCCAGAGTGATTTAACTTGGCCTGCCTAGTCCCCTCATGATAGTAAGTAAGTGTACCAAGTTTGAATGCAATAGCATTGATACTTTCTGAGAAAAGTGGACCTAAACGCAAAACTTAACCGGACGCCGACGCCAACGCCGACGCCGACGCCAAGGTGATGACAATAGCTCATAATTTTTTTTTCAAAAAAAAGATGAGCTAAAAAATGATTATCATTAGTAGTATTAAACTTGTTATAATATTTCGTAATATGACTGTTAAAGCATTTAATTATGTTGCGAATACATTAGTACAATGTGTACACTTACTTGAAATATAGCATACTTTCGAAATTAAATAATTTAGCAATTTGAATGCTATCAAATCGATTTCTTGCAAGAAAAAAACACACATAACAAGGCGGTAGAAACAAGTTCGCTAACTTAATCTAGATTTACTGTACTTAATTGGATAATTTACTGGTAAATTTTTTTAATAGCTTTTTAGTATCAAGTTCTAAGGTACAATTGTAATCTGTAATATGTCGTTTACATGTTTGGTGATATAGATCATTGTTTCCGATATATATTAAGACCAGAGTGCTTTTTTAAGTTCACATATACGGCTCAAACAATGACATAATCATCGATGAAACGATTTTATTTTAATAAATTGCATATCATAAAGCATCATTTGGTCCGTTTTTAGGGTTATTCCTACTATTGTGTCGTAACCGTTTCTTGCAAGTGAAATGTCCAAAAGGTTTGCAGATAGTATTTAATTGCGTATTTTGTTATTAGTTTTGACTTGGTCTGCTTATTTAACCATAGCAGCTGACATTGATAGTTGTGTCATGTAGACAAATATTCACATATTAAAAGACAGCATTTACATTTAAAGTCAACCGTTGGTATTTCCAGTTTTTATTTGAACACCACGTACCTCTATTTATTTGAAAAGGCACACTTTCTGAACAAGTTATGTTTTTATGTATGGATAAACATTTTTTTTAAATTGTTATATTATGCAACTTAAATATATGTTGTTTCTACACACGTGTCAATACCCTTAGGATGGCCACAATCGTTTCTGTTTTAACTTTTATTGTGTCCATTCCTGATTCAATAAGATTATGCATTTACTCACGTTTGTTCTTTATATTGTATTTGATACAAATGTTTATTTTAAAAAATATGATTGCATATACTTTTATCGCATCATTTGCAGATAATTCGTTTACAAAAAACGCAACTGATACACAAATCAACAAGGCAAAAATCAAACAACATGTACGAAAAATGTCGTATGTGACTGTATTTGTATTTAATGTTGCATCATATGCAGCATCTAAGAAAGTGCATGGGCCCTCGCTTTAGTGTATGAGTGTATAACTACAAAATTGTATTATCTCTTCATACCAAACACACACACTCTGTAATGAATGAAGTCTACAAAATTAAACCGTTGTAGTAAGTCAAGGTATTCAATTAGCAAGATATATTGTAGATCGTTTTCAAATATGGCTTATATAATTTTCAAATAATTGAACGAAAGCTAGTCTAATAACATTGTTTAAGTAAACTGCGTTTAAATGAGAATCATGTTTTTATGATAAACGCTTATTATTAAATGAAATAATTATGTGTGTTCTTAGTAAGAACGCATTTTGTTTTTTAAGGATAACGTCGAAACGACCAGATTTATTTAATGTTCTAATCTAAGGGATGTAACTCTGTATTTGAGGGGTGTTGACTTTTAATAAAATATACCGAAATCCATCGAAACAAGTATAACGGATTTTAACGGTTTCAAACTGTTATACGAAACCACATTTTGCCATTTCAAAGCATAAATGAGCTAAAACAATGAAATGATAATTGCAGATATTGTGGTAATTTAATGCGTGTATTTATATTATTAAGGTGCTCTTGATAACATGGGCGCTCTACACAATCGCATGCTGGTAAATCGAACAGTAACTACTGGTAAACATGCATCAAGTTTTACTTGACCGCATATTGAATTTTCATCTTGCATCAGTCTTTAATAATTGTGTGCAAAATTGCACTCGTTTGTTAACAGGTAATGTTTTTTTTAAAGTCGATTTTAGTCGCCTGCAGTTGCCTCCTAGCATATTTAACTGCGTTATTTTACAAACACATGCGGTGCTTTAAATCATGCAAGCACATTAACCTCTTTAAAAAGTTACAAATGACCATGGGTGCACACACACGTAGACAAGCATGTGTTTTGCAACCAAAACGTACATAGGAATACAGTGTTTGTGAATTCAACTAATATTGTACTTATCGCTTCTTGTACAATTAAAATAAGATTGAAGTTTTGTGCATGTGACCGTGCATGCTATTTTCCATCGAATATGCTAGCCGTAGCTTATAAGTTAATCTAATATGTCTGCCATCCTTGTACAGCAGTTTAACAGCCTTCATAATATTAAACTCTACTATTTGTGGACATCAGCCACTTGTGCTCCGCGGCTCTTAACCAGTCAAACACGGCTTAACCTAGCCAGCAGCTCGATTGATACGCCCGGTAATGTTGCAACACTGTTTATTATTATGCAACTTTATGTTTATTGGAAACGGGTGTTCATTCGATGAAATCGTTGAATTATTTGGCATGTTATAGTTTCAAATGACGTAAGATTGATTACAATGAATAACAATACTTCAGCATCAAGAAATGGTAAGCAAAGTGTTAGTTATGTAATGTTCTTATTAATATAGGGCAGATTCAATGCATTTGTAAGTGTTGGCAAAAGAGACGCAATCAACCATGGGTAAACAATCATAAATTAAGAGGATATAAGTCTACTTATTTATACTGTGTCTTGTGATGATTTTTTTATCAGGAGTTGACAGTATCAATGTGCGCATGGTGGCTCGAACCCAAACCTCACCAGCTCAAAGGCAATGCCCGAGAGTCAGTCAATATTAGAGCCCCCTCAGTTGACGCGTCAGTATGATATGCTTCAAACTTTGAAATACATTAAGGTGACCGCGTTATAACCATTTTTTAACGCTTTATTCTTGTTTGTAGCATTATGATACCGACGTAAATAAAAAGCGATAGGATGATGATTGTGTACCAACCCACAAAATAACCATACTATATCGAATCAATGTAATTATTTGTATCTCATTTTCAACGCGACATTGACGGTATAACACCTTATGGAATAAGGATATAAGGATATACCTTGTGGGATATACATGTCGCGTGCACGGACTACTGTTTACTTTACCACTGAATGATGTTTCATAAGAAAAAAAGTCGAGAAAACTTTAGCTTCAAAATTATACAACCTTCAACCTTTAAATCTAGTCATATGACATTATGTTTCGTTATCCGTATAATGAATCAGCTGATTGATGGCGTCATAAAATGACATACTTATTGCGTCATTTTCCCCAAATTTTTTGACGATTTATTACAAACGCGACTTATTTCACATGTATATGTATAAATAATGTATATCGACATATTTGAATTGTCAATTTATCACACTTTCCTTATTTCGTGTAATGTGCATTGTTTATAATCCATGCATGTACATTTGACATTTAAGAATGTACAACAAGCCATAAAAATATCGCACAATTCATAAATAATATACAATATTTGCTTTCCGATTTAATTCACGTTAGGCATAGAGCTGTGTAAAGCATAAGATGGTTAAAATAGCACCACACTGGAATTCGGAACGTCCCATTTTGTACACGGGTATTATCCACTCATTTATCTGTTGTGTAATGGAATGTTTTCCATTCTTTGTGTATTTATATATTAAATTATTTTCTTGTACATTAAAGGCATTAACCATAGACAAATAAAACATTGTGCTAGTTTAAACATAAGTATGTTTGTATGCAGAAATCTGTAAATGCAACCGAGTTTACCAACGTCTATTATTTGATAAACTGCTCCGGTTCATTTTAACAGCAGTAATGTACATAGAGTACATGACGTAGCGTGTGACGAAGAAGAAAGTTTATTAAGTTCGTAAACTCATTTGAATATAGTGATAGGTTGGCATAAGGGTCTTTATTTAACTTTGCTAATATAATAATTAAAGACCCTAGATACAAAATCGTCAATTATTGAGTTAAATGGATTATTAGATGGATTTTAAAGGATAACTAAAGGTAAGATACTAGTCTAGTTCGAACGTGTTTTGGTTTTTGTTTGTACTTGTGTCGTTCCCTGTTCTCGTGGAAATTATTTTAACATGGGCGCCATTGATGCATCGGATCGCACACGGCATACCTATAACATTATATAAAAAAACACGTTCTGCGCGTCCTTAAATTCGTCGTCCGAAGTCGGAAAACGTATTGTCCTGTATATTACGTCAAAAAAGTTTCAGTCGCTGCAATTGTCTGTTTACTCGTCGAAATTGTCAAGGTCGTCGATGGTGTACATGTATGTTGACATCGACATCATTTTGTCAGGAGCAATCGCCGCCATATTGGATTTTGATTATTTTCTTTCGAAAATAAAATGAATTATAGTAAAGTAAAATCTTCTTTTCGCGGTCGTAATGTGTTACAATTCGCATACTGCGTAAAATTGAATGTAGGCATATGGTGATATTTTTACTTGTTTTAAAGTTTGTGTGTGAATTTTTTATGACTATTTTGCGTACCAGAACAAATACATTTATATCACAACGCATGGTTACATTCGTTAGATTTTAAGCGCTTTTAAGACTGAATTAAAATTATTGTTAAAAGGTTATTATATCTTTTTATGTTTAATGTCACGCTGAAAAAAATCAAATGGGATAAATAGAATACTAGGATTAGCGTTGAATACAGAGAAGTTTATGTTGCTCGGCTCGAACACCGAAAGCGGTCGCCAAGGCTCGCGCTCCCGGCGATCTGAGCCTCACAACATAAACTTCTCTGTATTCAACGCTAACCTAGTATTCTCTTTATACTTTATTTATATTTCATATTTAACTTATCGGTCTTAACCTTGAACAACTTATAAAAACTAATTAATCAAATCTATATAACGACCAAATTTGTAGGTCTTACCTTTTGTATCGGTTTGAACGTGCAAAATCAATTACATTTTATGACGTTAGTTTACCATTGTGATTGTATATTATTATGTATATTGACTGTGCTTAGCAGCTTAAATAGTATTTTTATTTTTCTGGATGAGATTTTTAAAGGAAAAAGTACAATGGTGTTTTAAGACACAAAATAACGTCATAGTACAACTTGACAGAATCGGAATAACATCAAACATAGTCGTATAGACAATCCCAGAATCGATAATATGGGCGCCGCCAAATTGGCTATTACGTAACCCGCGATTGAAAACGGTACTGAGGAATTTGACAGATTACAACGTTATCATAGTGTACACCCGCTTTATTCCAATAAACAGTACTTTATGACTTCGCACATTAGGATTGAAAACAAGTGAAACATAAAACCAAGTGTCGATATGTATCGTAAATCAATATAATTTAATTAAAAATATACACGATAGATTCATAAAATATGTGTCTCTGCAACAATATTCAGTGACAACACGTAATGTTTAAGGCTGAGTTGGCATTTTTAAGCATACCTTTCAGCAAAATGCCTTTGTATAAAATTTAATTATTTCTTTATGGAATACAATTATTCAAGCATAATTATAAAGGTATAGAAAGATCTAAAGTGTGAAGTAAACGTTGTGATTTTAGCGTAAATAGTGCCGGAGATATTAACAAAGATCTATCAATATATAAAGATTGGAAACATCCATTCAGACCATATTTTTTGGATAGATCTTTGATATTAATTAGATAGATTTAAGATCGATGTAGACAATTAAATTGATATCTGCCTTTGTTTAAGCCTATATTATTTCTTATTAAATGTCGTACTTTCTATTCATTAAGAAACGTTGCAAGATTAAAGACTTATGACGACTTCTTTAATTGAATAATACATCTCTTCGTTTGTCTAAACAGTTTCCATTTCGCTATTAATATTTCCCTTGTAAGTGTCATTTTAAAGGTAATATACAAAGCTATAGCCGAAATGAAGTTTGTGATTCTAAAATTGTTTCGTAAATCTTTGCTATCGAAACTCTGTAAGATTTTCAGGTAGAGATTTTTTAATAATTAAAATTATGTATCAAGTTTAGTCTAAGACTAGAGTGGTTTTTAGCAATCTTTTATTAAAAAATCGCTCTCAAGCTAATACAAAAATAACTAGCCGGAAATGAATTTTGTGATTTAAATGAACAAGTATCGGAGTTATTCGCTTGCAAAACTGTGTAAGATGTCAGGATGTCATACTTTTTTATTGAAAAGGACATATCAGCTTTTGTCTACAACTTTTTATTATTATTATTTAAATAACGTTTTACATGTTGCCTGAAATATTATTAAATTTTCTTAATAACATCTTAATTCACGATTGACATGTTCAACATAAATGAGCCTTAAAAATAAACTTAAATAGTTCCAATTGTGTTCCCTAGATTTCCTAAACGTATGTCTTTATTAATGTGCGTAAAACGGTCTAAATTTACGCTTAAAAATAATAAACGCACAAAATAAGTGATTTATTTTTCTTTAATTACGGATTATAAATGACATCAACATACATCTCTTGAACAAAACATCTGCGATAAAGGCGCGAACGAATTCGCTCAATGGGAGGCGATGTTCCAAGTGAGGATTAAAAGCGTTTATGGGTTTGCCCGTGACACCACATGTCTGCACATGTGTTGATACCGAAATTTAGATAAGATTTCACGCGTCACCTTTAAATAACATGTTAAATGACAATCAAGACCTTATTCATGCCAGGGACCTACATAAATAGGTCCATGTCCATGCTGTGTAATATTACTCTTAAACGAATGCAGATGAACCTTATTTCTACTAATTAGGTAATTTATATTAATAAAAAAACACGAACTATCATGTGGTTGTCAGATCGATAACAGAAACTCTTTAAATCCTCAAATATATTTGATAAACCCGTTTCGCTTCCTTGTTTTGCGTAGGGACCTATACACACATATAAAGGTCCATGTTTATTTCTTCAGTACCGTTTTGGAGGCGCGCGAGAGTATTCAGGGGCGGGTAATCCGGGAGGTATCGATTTCTGGAATTGTCTATATAAAGCCCAGTTTATCGCTTAATGATAGCTTCACTCAGTGATTAAGAAACGTATTGTCCCAGTGTGTGTGTTTTCAAATTGTATACTGGTGTAACTTCAACAAGGAAGGTCTCGAAATCGCTACAAAAGCACCACTTCTGATTCGTAAGAATGACGAAGACTTTATGATTAGATATGTTGAAATAATAATGCTTAAGCAACTTTACCAAATACGTGTTGCATAACTCACTAGACCTGTGCGTAGCGAAGTCAGAAACTATACAAATCTTTCATGAATATTTTATTAAATGAAGCCAGATGTCGACTTAATTGATTTCATATGGATAACCTCCAACTAATGGTATATTAAAAACCTTTCAGCAACAACAAACAAGTTTAGGACAAAATCACAATGGAAAGAACCAAAAAATTAGAAATCAGCTCATACAAAAAAGATCTGAAAACATAATAATACTTTTTTGAACGCTATTTCAAGAACAAATCCTATTATGAGCATAATTATTTTTTTACAGCAAAACCACCACGCCCATCATCTAAAGTAAGCTATATTTCGTTTACTTAGTCATATCGATTAAAAATCCAAAAGCTGTAGTGATTGGTGTTTAATTTTATTCACGAAAAGCAGGTACACAACAAGATCATTTGAAACATATATTATCCTTGCAATTAGTTATACGATATCCAGAAATATGTATAACTAATTTACATCACAAAATGATTTTACATCACAATATAAAATATAAAGAAGTGAAACTCCAGCTGCTGGAGCAGTATTGAATTTTCATTAATAACAATTAGTTGGTCCTTTATTTAAGGCAAGTGACCGATTGCCCAAACAGTACAAAACAGCACAATACAGCACAATACAAACCAACATAAACACAAAATCTGAATAAAGCTGGGGTCACCGCCTTGGAACGGTCAATGCAAAGCATTGGGGGTTTAAACCTGGTTATAGAGCGCTCAACCTCACACTTGGCCCAGCAATATTCATAATACATTCAAGTGTAAATAAAATTTAACGTCATAGCATTGTAACTCAAATTAAACAATAATAAAATGGAATCAAAACGCATTCAATTTAATTACTATTTAATTACTCAATTGCACTGAAGATACAAGAGCAACAGAATTACAACTTTTTGACGAACGATCAAATAAAACTATTAACAATTGTCAACTACATTCCTTATTTACAGAAAAGACCCGAGAATGTAGAATCATAGAGCCAATATCTCAGATAATCATCGCGCAAATACAGGAAGAAGCAGCAATAATGGGTGTAAAAACTCCACATTACATAGCTTGGTTGTTTATGTGACTGCTAAACAAATTAAAAATAATTAAATCAAACAAGAAACGCCTATCAGAGAGAAAATATAAAGGCGAATTTAAAAATAATTTATGTTGCCCTTTTCCGACCCAGAAAAATAGGCTTGGGTAGGCAGTTAGGTACTTTTTTTCTGTTAACACATTGTACATGTAGTTTCACTGAAATTGAATAAATGTGTGTTCAAAATACATTCTTGAACATTGTGTACGTTTAACATAGACTTGTTTTTAAACGGGCTTTAAAGACTGTAAAATATCTCACTATAATTCATAATGAAAATATAACTATACCTAAAATGAACAATGACAATTTCTATAACATTTTATGATGTTCTATATTAAGTAGCGTTTTATAGTATGTGCCCGTAAGTGTACATTTTTCTTCTATACGTTATCGTGTATCGTTTACAGTCAAACACGGACAAATAAGTATATTTCAATAAATATATCAAAATTGCATACGCTGTATCAATCTCTTGCACGACGGTCACATTACATTCACCTCTGTGTTGGGCTCAGAACGGACTATTGTTATGAAAGCGTCTCATTCATGTCATGATCATTCCAAGCGTTCATCATTGAGGTTACAGTATACTAAACAATCTCTTGAACGACGGTTACATTGCATTAACTGCATTAAAGAAAACCATCTCATACCATGATATCTTATATCAGTCTTAATTAATTATTATAAAATTGATATGTTTTTTTATGTTAAGAAACCAACATACATAAATACGTCGAAACAATGCCTAACGTCACTCAATAAAAAATATGTACAATTGTTTACATTTGTGAAGTGCATGGAATGATTACATCTGTGTAAATGGGCAATAAAATAGTTCCAAAGAGTTGGATTAAAACTCACAAGTTTTTGCACGATTTATCGAACATTTAAAAGTCATATTTCTTAATTAAATGCATGCGATCTTAAATATCCACACAGATATACATTGTAAGCGTTTGTTCGGTTTTAGTTATTTGGTAGACAAAATGGCGTGCTGAGCCTTATGCAGTGTTGTATGTGAGAGCAAGGAACGACAACTCTGCGTGGAGATTGACGCTGTATACTCGAAATATGTGAATGAACCATCGGGCTTGGTGTCTTTTTCGGCAGAAATTACACGAGGAATGAAACGTTAAAGCGAGTATGTTTAACTAGTGTCTACCTTTTCTGTTATTTATAGAGAAGTAACTACTTGGACAGGTATGTAGGATTTCAATTTGTTTAGTTGAAGCGAACTAAAGATGATATTATAATTTACTATTTCTCTCAAATTATGTTCTTTATGGTAAGGATTTACATTATACGCGTAATAAAGATACGTGAAACGCAAAGGTTATTTATCAATTTAAGTATATCGCTTTTAAACTCAATTGTTATAGTGTGAAATCCAAAGTTTATGCTTTTATTGTTAAAGGAACATAAAATGTGTTGGTATAATATACGATTATTATCCTCACGCTTTTAGGAGAAAAAGTGGGGGTTATGTGGTTATCTCCGCCGTCTGTCCGTTCGTCCGTCCGTCCATCCCGGCCACTATCTCCTCCTACACTATCAGCACTAGCACCTTGAAACATACAAAAATGGTAGCTATGAGCATATGTGCGACGGTAATGACGACGTAATTTTGATTTGATCCCGGAGTCAAAAGTAATGGGGGTTTAGGTTGGGCCTGGTCAGAGATTTTCCTGCTACCGCGATTCGAAAAAGGCTCGTAACTACTTCAGATATTGCTTTCATATTTGGTATGCTTGTAGATCTAGACAACACCGTTCCATGGGCATACATTTTTTTACCCCTGTGACCGTGGCCTTGAACTTGTGGTCAGCGTTCAGGTTTCAAAATCTGCGACCGCGATACGAAAAAGGCTCATAAATACGGTGTCCCTTCAGAAATTGCTTTCATATTTGTTATGCATGAGTATCTAGACATCAACTTTCCATGCGCATACAATTTTTACCCCTGTGACCTTGACCTTGAACTTGAGGTCAGCGTTCAGGTTTCGCAATCTGCTACCGCGATTCGAAAAGGCTCATAACTACTGTGTCCCTGCAGATATTGCTTTCATATTTGGTATGCATGTGTATCTGGACAACACCTTTCCATGTGCATAAAATGTTTAACCCCTGTGACCTTGACCTTGAACTTAAGGTCAGCATTCAGGTTTCGAAATTTGAGACCGCGATTCGAAAAAGGCTCATACAAACTCTGTCCCTTCAGATATTGCTTTCATATTTGGTACGCATGTGTATCTGGGCAACAGCTTTCCATGCGCATGAAATTTTTGAACGTGGGGTCCGCGTTCAGGTTTCGAAATCTGCGACCGCGATTCAAAAAAGCTCATTAAGTATGTGTCCCTTCAGATATTGATTTCATATTGGGTACGCATGTGTATCTGCACAAGTCGTTTCCTTGCGCAAAAAATGTTTCACCCCCGTGACCTTGACCTTGAACTTAGGGTCAGCGTTTAGATTTTGAAATCTATAATGTGGTTAGCTCCGCCGTCTGTCCGTCCGTTCATCCTGACCACTATCTCCTACATATGGTAGCTATGGGCACATGTGCGACAGTGCACAATTTGGAATTTAGATCTGACCCCTTGGTCAAAAGTTATGGGGGTTGGGGTGGAGCCGGGTCAAAGATTTTCACTCAGTTGTTAAGGTTATTTTTCATTTACTTCTTCATTTCTACACCGATATACTTCCAATTGATACTGAACATCTCATATGACAATACGGTCAATCTCAACTATGCATAATCTTATAAAAACTGATTCTTGGTTTAGCGTGCATAGGGGATGGAGGAGCATTTATTGGTGCCTTTTAAAAAAGTTGTTTTATATTGTGGAAAATTGAGTTTTAAAATGTATACACGATGCCTTATTAAATTCCAACAAAATCTTTGGTTTTTCATTTAAAACAAGAGATGTGTTTGTCAGAAACACAATACCCCCTATGGCGACGCTTTAAAGCCATATATTTGACCTTGAAGGATGACCTTGACTTTTCACCACTCAAAATATGCAGCTACATGAGATGCACATGCATGCCAAATATCAAGTTGCTATCTTAAATATTGCATAAGTTAGGGCAATTTTAAAGTTTTCAGACGGAAGGACAGACAGACAGACTGACGGAGAATTCAAAAACTATATGCCACCCTACCGGGGGCATAAAAACCTGTATTCTTAATTTGTTTATAGGTGTTATTGGTGTCTCCACAGTATTGGAATAACCAATTTACACTTAAGGCTAAAACAGGGCTGATCCATTATATTCACCACCAGGTTCATTTAAATGCTTACTGGGTCAAACATGCGGCGTGGGGATACGCGTCGGCCTCTGCCGCGCCACTTCTAGTTACAATTGTTGCCTGCACAGTTGACCATATTAAGTTTTTTGGTTGCCCAGCTAAAGAGTATCGGTCTGGCCAGAATAAAAACATCTGGATTTAAGTTGCATCAAATGCACAGAAAGAATTGTTTCTCAAATTCAATCAAGCTCTCCACTTATTCCATCCTGCGAAACCCTTTAGGTGTCTCAATACTGGTAATAGTAAACCCCACTGAGGGCCATATGGATTTTGTCTGTATACAGTTTGTGACTGCCTGGCTTGTCACTTTAATGTTGTTTTTTTTTGGGGGGGGGTCTAAGTGGAGTTTACTATTTCTTATATTACACCGAAGAGTTTTCCCTGTACCACTGTACAGTGTCGTACGTTTGTTTATGGTATAGAACCTTAACATATGGATTAAATCTCAAAGTTTGTCGCCCTGCAGAACATACGCAATGTTGTACCGGTAATTAATGCAATAATAAGAAATACTGGTTGTTAAAGTTTGAATAATGGTATTGTTTACACTTCAAGAAACAACCAATTGGCTTTCTAAACATTTAATTATTTTTTGAATATTTTGTATGTAATGACAACTAATGTTTAAAGCGGGTATATACGATTTTTTTTTTATGTGTTTAATTGTAATATATTGATAAAATATGTTACAATAACACAAAATAGGCAAGAAAAATTATACATTAAAGCCGAATTTCATAAAATGCAGCAAAGACAAATTAGCGCCCCGAGCCTATAGTGACGCACATATTTTCCTACAATAACCGAAGCATTCGTCTTTGTATTAGGATCGGAGATAGTGTTGGTGTGTCGTATGAATAGATATCGTTGCAAAATTTCAAATAAACCGTTAAACTAAGTTTAGATGCACATCGTACATGTATGGTATACATGCTGGCGAATTCGGCTGTACAGCCGTTTTCAATTTCAGAATTAAATATCTGGCTTATTTCGCATTTTTCGACACATGTTCTTCTTAACTTTTATGTTAATTTATATTGAAATATATATATAATAAGTTTTTTACACAGTTTATATAAATTCATAAATATTTGACTAAATCGTATATACCCGCTTTAACAATAACAGAAACACATATTCTATTATATTACTCCTCAGATATTGGTCCTTCTATATCTATATTATCAGTTAATTTAGTCCAAATTTAATGGTGTGTAATCCGAACTATATTTCGGTGTAATATCTTCCGCCTAGAGGCGTTAGGTAGCAGACCACGGTAGACACACACTCTCTCGGAGCCTCGGACGCCTTCTTGATCTCCACCACGCTCAATTCAGAAAACAATGAACCGGCAATCATAAAAACACATTCACTGCACACAAGTAGTATGAAACTTACATTCAAGATAAAAAAGAGCATATGGAACCTGTACAGGTGATACTATTGACAAAAGTGAAAGAATTGCAAGGCCGCAAACAGTGGCTTCAAAATAAACGTTTTACCATGTACGAAAGTGGCTGGGGACATATGAAATGGAAATGATAGCCTGCTTTTGGAATGATATTTTTACACGCAAAACATAGTACAACCCATCAAACCATGAATAAATATCACGTAACCAGGTGGTTTTCGCGCAATACTTCACAGCGTGATCCTACTAGCGATTCCCGCTTAAAAAGAACCCAAAATACAATATGCCTACCGCAGTTTTCCTTCCTGAGTAACAAAGAACACAACAACAACAAGAGGTCATGACCCCACAGTTTCGAATTTGAAAATGGTCATATTCTCAGGATTTAATGCAATTTGGGGATACAATAAGACCTATTACCCTCAAATTTGACATGGAAACCTACCCTTTCCCAATATTTCACGGGGCCAATTCGCATATTTCTGCTTACTACCGTGAACTGCTACCTTAGACATATCCTTACACCAAATACAACCGAGAGACGATCGCCGTTATGGCGGAATTGTCCGAGGAGTCCCGATTGCGTTACCGATACTGAGTTTTAGTAGTGTCTAACCTTTATTTGATCGATAGTGGAGGTAAACACTTGCAGCATCGATTCGTCTAGTTCCGGTTTGGAAGCGAACGATTGGAGTGGTTTTATTTTAATTTGTCTACCAAATTATGTTGTTTATGACACGGATCTATGTTAAAGGGTAAGAATTATTTGAGAATAGAGAAGGTTCGTAAAAAGTAAAAATATATCATTGATAAGCTCAATTTATATTTTGAAATCGAAAGTGACTTCCTTCTTTGTAAAGGAAAAAAATAACATTATGGATGTGTTGTGGTTATTTAAGTGTAAGTTTAGTTTGCGAGTAATCGGATTATAATTGTTTTTGTTGTGTTTACTGTAAACAGATAAATGGCATAAGCACAACACTGTTTGCAATCACTTACATTTGAAAATGCATTTCTAAAAGTGACCCTGTTCTCACATAATGTATATGATCTAATTGTTTGAGTAGTACAAATGACTGCCTTATTGACCGACCGACACACACATACAGAGAGTTTATTATACAACAGTACATCGCACTCAAACTCAAATATACACATTATTTTTCTGTCATCAGTATAAAAATAAATACAGCTAATCAATTAGAAACGCAAATAGACTACTTTACATCAAGGGGGTGATGAAACCTATTGAAAAGTATAATTTGATATTCTAGTTCTTATAACGAAAGCTTTTTCGAGTTAATGTATAATAAAAAGCTATTTTTTCTTAAATAATTGAAACAGCCGCTCATACATGTAAAATGGGAATATATATTTTTTTTAATCTACGTCATAACAACATAAACAATAGCGTTCATTTCGTGGAATGCTGTTCTGAGAATATATGCATGTTTGGATGTTTAACTGGTGTACAGAGATTCTTTAACGTATACTGCGAAAACTGCGTATCGGTGGGTACGACGCAGGGGCGTTCCTGAGGCTATTTCAACGATACGCACGACCTCGCAGCTAAGCTGCGAATGGGGGTAGGTGCGGGAGGGGGTTACCCCCCTCCTGCAAGGGGGGTTTGGGGGGCCTCCCCCTCGAAAATTTTGTAAAAATTCATTGCAGATGGTGCGTTTTGGTGATATCTTTCAGCCACGTTTTGGCAATATAATTCGTCAATTTCTTGCTCGAAAAAGACCGATAAAAGAAAAAAACTAAGCCCGTCATTATTTTCTGCTGAAAGAAAATTAAATTCTTTTTTTAATTAAACTGTAAAAGAAACACTGTTTGAATGAAACAACAGCATGCTCGCTGAGTATTGAGCGAGCATGCTAAACTTTTATTTAACTCTATCAATAAAACCAGTTTGGACTATGTGTAATTTATTAAAAAGAAAACATCCTCTAATTTCACATAAAACACAGGTCCACTTGTATGTGCAATACTTCACCCTGAAAAGTAATGCTTATCTTCGATCTATTCTTTGTGCACGACCACATGCTCAGCGTTAATTTCTCTTTCCCTATATACGAAAACGATCTTTCTGCAGTTGCGGTGGAGACAGGCATAACGAAGAGCAGCATGAAGCATTTTCTGATGCTGGGGTATAGCTGCTCACTCGCAAAAGCTATGCTCTCTTCAAGTGTTTCATCGGGGTCAAATCTACCCATTGCACACTTAAAATTAGTCGCAATTATGCACCGCGATGCAGGATTAACTGAAAATAAACCTTAATTAAAAGTGTAAGTGTTTGAGCTAGTTTTGGTATAAAGTTAAGATAATTATATTTTTCTACTGAAATTGAAAATAATAAATAAACTAGGAAATAGTTATATTAGAAGAAAAAAAAGTAAAGTGAAAGGTTGTTGTGGGGATCGAACCACTGCCCTTCAGGTCAATAATGGGACGAAATGACGACCAGCTAACCGATTGCGCTACAGGGTCTAGTACTTCAGAACGTCATTGATTTTTAACATAGCTATATATATATATATATATATATATATATAAACAAAATAGTGAAGAACAATTTCGAATAAAGATACCTACAATAATTTGAATGAAAAAATAATTTGGGCATTGCCTATCATTTTATCATGATTTGAACGTCCAGAAATGTGAAAATTCATAGAAATGCTAGATTTCAGAAATACATTTCAAATTCAAGAACGGGTAGATCTATAAATCGAGTCTTAATCGACATATCTTAAGGGAAATGTAAAGCTGTGGACATTTTCCCACTTATCTGTCAAAAGAGCTAGCTTCTGAGTATCATCTCATGTTTCGCTGACGCTATTTCTAAAAACATCTGGATGAAGCGGAGCGTTCGCCGACATTTTTCAAAATGTGTGCCATGTAAACATAATCTGGTACCCGTGTCCGAATATTGGTTCACAAAAATTGAAGGGCGACAACACAGTCGTAGAGTAGTCTACACATAGATTACTACCCCTCATCAGTGAAAAAATACTTAACTTCGTATGTTTTGAGTTAAGACTCTGTTGTGTTTTGTACCCACTGTTATTTTCTAAAAGTGGACCTCTTGTTTGCTTGTTTACATAATTATACCCCTAACACCCCTAAGCCCTCACTTTTTATTGCATTTTTCGAGTTTTCATTTTTTCAAGTTTGAAACTGAATTATACGCACGTGCGTACTGCCGTATGCCTAGGTACGCCCCTGCCGGACGTATCGATCTAACCTAAAACATGCCGAATATCTGCCCCATAACTTCTTAGTTCCGGTGCCGAATGTTTACAAGTGTTTCCCCACTTTATTATAAACAAAAAATAACCGTTAAATGGCCTGTCTACGGGTAAGTATGTTGTCGTTTATAACAAAATACGATGTCAGTGCCAAAATCGTGCACAGTTGCATAAGTTCTGTTAAGCATTGCGAAAGTATTTCACGTTTTTCGATTGCTTTTTTAACGAATTGAAACATGCCATAGTAAAATGGCGTCACACGGTGAACCGCGTATTAGACGGTTTTGTATTTTTACATATATGGGCATGCTACTACGATGACTATAACACGCTCAACTTCATACCATTCAATTGAAATAAATGATGCCTTGTCTCGTATAATTTTCAGGGGCTGTGTCCAATTAATGTTTTTTTTAATTTCAGTTGCCCACTATCGTCATTTTGATTTGGGGAGAAGTCGATGTAAAATTGTAAAAGCTATATTGACACTAAATGACTAGAAAGTTTTAAGATATTGCTAAGTTGTTGTTGTTTTTGAAATATGTAATAATGTTTAGTTTATTTTGTTATGTTTTTATAAAATGCACATATTCTATTTATATATATAAACATAAACATATGCATGCTACTGAAATAAAAGGTAAAATGGTATTATTTTATTCAACTAACAATTACTCTTATATAGTACACCAATGACAGGTTCAAACGTCATGCAAGTAATCTACACAGCGGCTAACCGTTAATACACCGATACGCAGTACTCTTCATTACAAACAAAATGGCGTCCGACTGTAAGCAGAACCAAGTCGATATTGAGGTAAAATGTGCGATTATATCATAATGGAACTGTATTGCTTTTCAAAATGAATAAAATAACAACGAACTAATCTGTTTACTTTTATTTATTACGATATTTTATATTTGAAGACAGACTAAATACACCGATACGCGGTATCCAAAGTATATACAAAACAAACGCAAAAGTGCCAATATTCTTTGTATTTGCCAGAGAGATTTTACAAATTGTATACATATCTAATACGTAATTTTTATTCATTTAATCATACCTCTTGTGTTTAAATTTGTCAACACGTTTAAATTTAAACTCTCTAACAAATATATTTTCTTTTACAACGTTTGGTTTTTCAAATTCATTACCTTATTAATAATTATGTATTATGTTCTTAGCATGTGTTAAACAATTTGTATAACCTTTATTACAATCGTTTACTTTATTGTAAAAATTTGCATAATAGTATCATCCTTTTTAAGAATTCAACCAATATTTCATAATGTTAACAAAACCGTTTACACACAATTGATATCGACCTAATTCTCAATGAACAAAAACATAACACGTATTTATGTAGATATGAAACAATGTTTGTAAAAATTTTAATGAAGCGTTCAATCATCTGACTTTTTGAAACTCCATACTTTTGAAGCATTATTTAATGTCGAACCCACAAAGGAGTTAAAACACTGACATTATAATTTTTGTCTAATGTTTAAAGTCATGGTATTTTATCAAAATGTAGTCATGACTTTAAGCGCCTTTTTACCAACCATATGTTCTTGATTTAATCTAAGTCTTCGAGTACATTTCAACACTTCCTCAACATAAACAATTATCAGCAACTTCAATAGCTTAATTGCTTTATTAGCCGAGGCTGTTTTGTATAGCTTTAAACACAAATTACCATATGCATTGTCTGTCAATACGTCAATTAAAGCTAGCATTACTTAACAATCATACCCTCTCGTTTGCGCATTTAATTTTAGCCGATGGACTGCGAAATTGGGTCTTACAGGTTACCTTAAATGAACTATGATCAATTGTTTGTTATGATGTTTAGTAGATTCTTTAAATTCATTGAAGGATTCTTAATCTTGCTGAACGAAATTTGCTGGCTGTTAACGAGGTGGTCGGTACATGCGCTTCTCTTAAAGACGATCCGGGTTAAATCTCCGCTCCCCGTGCATGTGAATAAGGTAAGTGGCCATAGTAACGGACAGGTGGGGTTTTCTCAGTGTACTCACACACACAAACACACACACACACTTCCTTCTCCACCCACAGCACAATACCAAATTACATTGTAGGCAATAGCAGCAATTATTCCAAATTAGTCTCTAATTTCGGCAGTCTAGTAAGTTAATTATATAGGAGAGCAAGGACACACACATATCCCTCATATAATTCAGCTTCAGTTATGAAAGGACCACACAAACTTCGTTAAACAATGCTCCAAAGAGTCACTTCCTGAAATGATGATCAAAGATACACTAGCCTGTAATAGTAGAATTCAATCAACATGCTTTATAAGCGAGTGTTTACATGTAAATAAGAACACATTGCGCAGTCAAAATGCCCGTGATAATGTTCGTGGCTTTGTGTGCCTGAAACATTATTCGTTTTCTTTATAAAGAGTCGGTGAGGGGTAAACAAAAGCGAAAACCGTTGCGGTAAATACAAAGGAAAGGATGATGAATTAATACGTGTTTATGATAATCCAAATCATTTAATGGGTTAATGCTACTTTTGTCACAGTGAATAATCGCAATTCATATTTATAATTATTCTGGTTTCATAAAGACGCCATAAGACGTTTTAGTCATAGTTATACAATCAAACAGACTCATACCATTAAATAATTATGAAAGTTTAAATAGTTAATTGGATGTGTACTTAGAATTTTAGTTCTATGACTAAGACGTCTTTAAGATGCCGGAATAAGTATAACTATTAATTGCTGTTATTCACTATTAATCAAGTTAGCTAGTTTAAGGGGCCAATAAATATATTCACATATTATACAAAATGATTTAATTTGAAAATTCAAATTATAGTCTTTCCCAGCTTTTAATTGTATTGAAAGGAAATCGTAAACATTATGTACATATATTTTAGGTAAAAATCACATATGAAATTATTTCAGTTAAAGCTTTATTGATTAGCATTCTACCACGGCACGTGACTTGTTTTCTATATACAAAGAAGGAAAACTACTGTTGTTTATTACACCGATATACCAACGGTTGTTTAAAGTGACGTCACTTTTATTGTCCGCGCACTGTTTATGAATGAAAACGACGTCATTTGATTTTAATGGTTGTGATGACGTCACGTTTCGCGGAAAAGTTGAGGAAGTTTGGTTAATATAATTTAAATAACAATTAAATCGCGGATAACTTATTAATGAAACCGTGTTAGAATCGAAATAATCAACGAGAAACCGTTGGTTAGTGAGGTAATAACCAACGGTATGTCGCTCCGATGCTTGTTATCAAACCACTCGGGCTGCGCCCTCTTGGTTTAATTCCTACGCATCGGAACTCCGTACCGTTGATTATTACCTCAATAACAAACGGTTACCCGTCGATTATGTGTTAATTAAACAAGGGTATTCAATAAAGTGAGCCTTTACAAAATAAAAAAGTATGAAATATACTTTCACTATAATTGAGTAAACATGTTCGTGAAAATCAAACTGTAGTATTGGAATGAAATACATAAAGAAAAATATTCAATCGATCACCGTTATTGCGAATTTTACCACAGTCGCACACGAATGCACATTAGAATGAGAAAGGAGCCTATCGTGGGTTATTACCCCGATATACCAACGGTTGTAAGTACGACGTGACTTTGATTGTCCGCGCACTGTTTATAAATGAAGACGACGTCATTTGATTTTCATTGTTGTGGTGGCGTTACATTTTCGCGGAAAAAGTGGAGGACGTTCGGTTAATATAATTCTCATTTATGACCTTTAAATCGCGGATAACTTATTAATGAAATCGTGTTAGAATCGAAATAAGCGACGTGTAAGGGTTGGTTATTGCGGTAATAACCAACGGTACGTCGTTCCGATGCTTGTTACCAAACCACTCTGGCTGCGCCCTCTTGGTTTAATTTCTGCGCATCGGAACTCCAAACCGTTGCTTATTACAGAAATAACTAACGCTTGTACGCGCCAATTATTTCTTAAGCAATCAAATAATAATATTATTATATATTATTAATAATAAATATTAATATGGACCGTAGCCTATTCACTATAACGATGATTTAGCAGTAGTGCATAATTCTGTGTCAACTAAAAACTTTTATAAGTGGCTAAGTCACACTTATGTGATAATATTAATCTTATTGTCATTGTTGTTGCATTAAATCCTGTGTCAAGGCCCTGCTGCTGTTGTTATTGTTGTTTTGTTGTTGTTGTTGCTGTTGTTTATTGGCAGGCCTTTGTTAGATTTGCCATGGTGTAACTTAATTGTGTTCTGATGTTACTTGTTTAATTATAATAAATGGAATCTTAGATCAAATCAAATTTAGGTTGTAAAAGATATCACACTATCAAGCACTTGTTAATTTTCCAAATTTGGATGACATCCGATGGCAAATACAAGATAAATTATGAAAAATGTAACTTTAAGCATTGAAAACCCGGTAAGGTATTTTAATAGTAAACATTATATTTAACTTTTACTATTTCGTTGTTTGTATTTGTAACAAAATGGGCAAGCACTGAAAGCTATGGGGTTACTGTTTAAAAAAATATTTAAGTAATGACCTTTTAGAAAAAGGTTTAGCAGGTTTTATGTGTTGATGGAGTTCCATTAACATAACTTACATGCAGATATATATCAACGCTATTACCGTTGGGTACGGTCTGAATTCCCAACACATGGGTACATTCAAATAAGTACATCACCCACATAAATGCGTGTAGTGCTAGTTATACACGTGGCTTAATTTAAACAACTACTATATACGAATCGAATCAAAATCGACATGCACTGAAAGCTATGAGTACACATGGGTACATTCAAATAAGTACATCACCCACATAAATGCGTGCAGTGCTAGTTATAAACGTGGCTTAATTTAAACAACTACTATAAATATATCGAATGAAAATGATGTAGGAGCATACAATTTGCATTTGACACGTAGTCTTATATAATACTTTTGAATTATTAAATAAGTATGCTGGTCACCATTTTTGCAGATACATACTTGTGTATGTAATTATTTAAAGTTTTTATACAATACTTGAAATGGATTATAAATACAAAAATATAAGTATATAAAATGAATTCCCTACATAAATTTGTGAGCGTATTTCATTAGATGAAAAATTAATCGTTATCGTATGGTAGGACAGGATGAATATTAAGTGATTAAAAACAAGATAATGACGTTCGATGCTATGTTGTATGTATGTAATCAATTATCTTCGAAATAAATACACAACTAAGCTTGTTTATAATCAATGCGCATTTTACTAACATAATTGTACAGATGGCGGAAGGTGATCCATGGCGTGATACGGCGGAGCATGGAGGTATCCCACGTAACAGCGGCCTTTACAGTCGTCACTCTATAGTAAGAAGTGGTTTATGTGCAGCTCACGTAGAAGTTGTCAGTTCCGGTGTATGTGCAGTTCACGTAGAAGTTGTCAGTTCCGGTGTATATGCAGTTCACGTAGAAGTTGTCAGTTCCGGTGTATGTACAGTTCACGTAGCAGTTGTCAGTTCCGGTGTATGTGCAGTTCACGTAGAAGTTGTCAGTTTCGGTGTATGTGCAGTTCACGTACAAGTTGCTAGTACTGGTGTATGTGCAGTTCAAGTAGAAGTTGTCAGTTTCGGTGTATGTGCAGTTCACGTAGAAGTTGTCAGTTTCGGTGTATGTGCAGTTTACGTAGAAGTTGCTAGTACTGGTGTATGTGCAGTTCACGTAGAAGTTGTAAGTTCCGGTGTATGTGCAGTTCAAGTAGAAGTTGTCAGTTCCGGTGTATTTGCAGTTCACATAGAAGCTGTCAGTTCCGGTGTATGTGCATTTCACGTAGAAGTTGCTAGTACTGGTGTATGTGCAGTTCACGTAGAAGTTGTCAGTTCCGGTGTATGTGCAGTTCACGTAGAAGTTGTCAGGTCCGGTGTATGTGCAGTTCACGTAGAAGTTGCTAGTACTGGTGTATGTGCAGTTCACGTAGAAGTTGCTAGCACTTGTGTATGTGCAGTTCACGTAGACATTGTCAGTTCCGGTGTATGTGCAGTTCACGTTGAAGTTGCTAGTACTGGTGTATGTGCAGTTCACGTAGACATTGTCAGTTCCGGTGTATGTGCAGCTCATGTAGATGTTGTCAGTTCTGGTTTATGTGCAGTTCACTTAGAATTGCTAGTACTGGTGAATAAGCAATTCATGTAGAAGTTGTACTTACTGGTGTATATATGAAGTTAACATAGAAGTTGTAAGAATTAAGGTATGTGGTGTTTACATATAAGATTTAAGTACTGGTGTGTGTGTGTGCAGTTCATGTAAAAGTTTCAAGAAGTGATGTATTTGCAGTTTACTTAGATATTGAAAAATAAACAAACACGTGTTTGTGCAGTTCACATAGAAGTTGTAAGTTCTGATGTATGTTCAATGCATGTAGAAGTTGTAAGTACTGGCATATGTGCAGTGCTCGTAGAAGTTGAAAGTACTGATGTATGTGCAGTGCTAGTAGAAGTTTTAAGTACTGATGTATATACAATGCACATAGACATTAAGACTGACATTGTAATTACTGGTGTATGTGCATCGCACATATAAGTTGTATGTTTTGGTGTATGTGCAGTGCTCGTAGAAGTTGCAGCGATAGTTGAAAGTACTGGTGTTTCAGCAGTGCACATAGAAGTTGTAAGTACTGGTTTATCTGCAGTTCATACACGTTGCATGTACAGTTGTATGTGAAGTTCACATGCAAGTGTAAAGTAAGTACTGATGTATGTGCAGTTCACGTAGAAGCTGTACGTAATGGTGTATGTGCAGTTCACGTAGAAGCTGTAAGTACTGATGTATGTGCAGTTCACGTAGAAGCTGTAAGTAATGGAGTATGTGCAGTTCGATCACAAGTCGGTTTCGTAAAATACTATTATACATACATATTTCAAATACATATATCAGTATTTGATGTGAAAATAACATTGCAGACAATTGATAATGAGTACAATTTACGTTCTTTTTTATGCTGTGAATTTCTTCAGTAATAAATGTTTGCATTAATCAAGCTCTATGCGTTGATGTTTTTTTTCATTGCTTATCTGATTATCCTGTATACGAGTCAAATTCTAACTTCGTGATGAACACACTCATTGCTTATTTGTTTAAGCTTAAACAGATTTAACATATTCAGCCAATTTTAGATGAGTTTAATGTCTTAAGAACATATTGTGTTATAACATGTATGGGTTCGTATAGGACGCGTAGGCTTGGATTGCTATGGACCGTTTCATATTGTTTAAGGAGCATATTATGATTTCCTGCAATTTGAATGTTTTTATCACTATCAGGCTCAGTGTGAAAATGCCTCACTAGAGATGTGCACTCTGATGAACTGTCTCGGTTATGGGCCTCACATCAGACAGGCACGGAGAGACGCCCACAGGGAACGTGATAGGCTGATGAATGCTCAAGAGCCTGGTACCAAAACGGTGATCACTTCTGGTAGCAAGGCAGAGGGGCTGACACGCATGTATGAAAGTGACATGGATATGATGTATGTTGTAGAAGGCATCATGTGTTTAGAAAATGGTGTTGATTCTGACAAATTACCAAGGGAGACTACTGTGTTTACATTAAACACCGGCGTGTGCTACCACGGACACTCAAGGCTTAATTTACTCGGGCGACTAGGCGACATTATTCCATCAATAATTCGTGATGCTCTGTGTGAAGATGAAAATTGGCGTGTCTTCCTGAGCAGTGCTTTATTGGTTGATGCTCAAAGTGACATAGCACCTACGGAAAACGAGATTCGCCATGAACGTGCAGGGCCATCAATGCCGAGTTCATCAGGGCCAATTCATACAGACAATGTCTTTTCTTTACGCTGCCATTGTCCTGTCATACTATCGAGATGGGCAGAGCGAACTCGCCATTGGCCACCACCGGATATCGTTCGCAAAGTCGTAACTATGGGATCATTTGTAACACCTGTTGGTTTTAAGGGTAGTGAATATCAACATTTAGAATGGAGGATTTGTTTTAATACTGGGGAGAATGAACTTATGAGCAGTCTTAATAACACCCAGGTCTACATTTATGTTTTATTGAAAATGGTTGTTAAGGATGTGTTAAAGCCAGTAAAGAAAGAAATTACATCATACACAGTGAAAAACATTGTTTTGTGGCTTGCGGAGAACAATCCACAGGCACAGTTTAATGAAAGCAATTTGTTTTATTGGATTCGGGAAGGATTGGAGAAATTGAGAACGGCAATATTAAAGATCGAACTGCCATATTATATGATACCAGAAAGGAATCTAATGGCAGCATGCGGACTGGATGACGGAAAAAAATGTACATGGGAAAATACTATCACGGACATGATGAACGAAGGTTCAAATACATTACTAAGATTGCCGAGGATACGAAAGGCAATAATATCGCATCCAGAGCCACTAATGTGGTATAACAAGAAGAGAATTGAGATAGAACTGCTGCAGTTGAAGCTCTGGAACAGAATAATACAATGCAAGAATAAGAATGGTGTGGTCAATATGTCGAATCCTATGCTGCAGGCGTTATTTAGTCGTAGGTGTGATTTAGTGATAGAGGTCCATACGAGGATGAATAGGAAAGGAAGTCGTTTAAATGATCTGATAAAGATAGGTGATATGATGCTTATGTAATTGTGTTGTAAATGCCAGTTATTCCATGCAATGAATATTTCCAACAATGCACTTCAGAACGTAGTTTATTTAGGGCGTCAAAACATAACATATATATTCGAGGGCTGAACGGAAAACTGCAGTATCTTCTTCTTTATTATGTGCTCATGCGTGGTTTGATATTTGGTAATATCAATTGTGTTTAGTTTTCCCTTCGTAATTCATTTAATTGTTCGGACGTGTATTATTGGATTGTTAAGTTTTGTTTGTTAACTTAAAAACGGTCCGTACACTTATAGGTGTTCACAGTCATTACGTACCGAGTAAATATAAAAAGCGGTAACTTTATAAATTCATGCTTTATTTCAGATCAACTTTGTTAATAATAACTATTAATTGTCACCCAATCTTATTTGGAGTGCTCTGATTTAATCCAACAAATGTGCATACTTATAGAATCTCTGTCATGCGTTGTTTTTTTGTTGTACGCACATTTGTTTGACATGCGTTTATATGTTGTGCTTCTTTTTCCGTTCACAATAGTCCTTGATGACGTAACAGAGAAATTTGGTGCGTATGACCGTTTAAACATTAAGCTATACATATTAATATGCACATGTAATATGGATCGTAAAACGTAGAGTATCGAAAATAAATGTGTGTTAGTTGATATAAATTACATCTTAATACATTATTAACGACACGTGAAGCATTCACATGTCTTCCTTTGTTTATCGAACCTACTGGTACGATGTGACGTTACTTTCATTGGTAAAGTATGCCATTTGAATTATCCTGCAATGAAGCTGCGTCTAGGTTTTAAGGCACATAACGGCCCCAGATTTCTTGATTCGCATACAGATTATATTATATAAAAGCAAAATGCTCAATGGGTCATTGTCGACCTGATATGACCCACAAGTCACCCGGGGGTGACTTTAAGCCGACGCTAGTCACCCCCGGGTGACATGAAGCCGATTGTGGTCACCCGGCGGTTACATGAAGACGATTCCTGTCACCCGGAGGTGACTTCAAACCGATTCTAGTCAACCTTTATATCAGCATAGTCACCCTCATCAACAATTTTATTGTAATCCTTACATTTTATCATGCATACTCTGATTTTAAAATTCTCTTTTTTTCTATTTTTACTTACATTCATTTTGTTGTTAATGGTTTTGGAATAAGCCGCTTTCTGGTCGAACGCGCGTGCGCTAAAATGCGATGCGGTCCCGTTTGATAAAAAATACACGTGTGAATAGAAGCCGATTCGTGTCACCCGGACAAAGAAGATAATGTTATGTCCGTATTATGCGATACTCGCGAAAGTGACAGTTATGCAATTGTTCATACGTTCAACATATTTAAAACATCTGAATGTAAGCATTTCTTGTTCAATGTGTATGTCTTTGTAAATTTGATTCCTTTAAACGAGCATTCCTGTTGTTTGAAATTCATATTTAATTAGGAATGCAAGAGGTTAACCGGTTAACCTACCGAAACGACCTTTTAACCGGTTACATTTTCGGGAAAAGGTTAACATGAAAAAACAAATCGTAGTATGCTTTTTTATTCGAATAATCTTTTCTCTTTTCCATAATACAATTTGTACGATTTTACGTTTTGCGCGTGACATACTGCCAATTTGCGCTGGCAACTAGAGAAAAAAAACATGCCGCACCATCGACGGTAGTAAATAACGTGTCAATAAAAAGGTAATAAAGCAGAACCTTTGTGGTAACAAGCAGGGGGTACGTTTTGATAATTTGCACTGTTGTGTTTAACTCACGAAAATTTAACTAGCGAACTGCGTGGTGTGGGGGCCATTAGCGAAGAGGCAATTGACACGTTTATAGATCTCGCGATCAATTTCAATTGAGACATTGGGTGGTCTATTTTGATGTTCTGTTAACCGATATCCAACACTGATTGCCAGCGAAAATAAAGTATTTATAAGTAACAATTTTATCAAGAATTGCATTCGTAGTTAAAATCTTGTCGAGTTACGTCTTATTTGTTCTATCAGAAATTAAAATCATTGTTAGTAATGTACGTGATCCACGATGCCACCACTACCGTCTGAGGCAAGTTTCATTTAGGAAAGCAATAAATTTAACTAATTTAATAAAAAAAATATTAATATTAAAATTAAAACCGAATACACAAAGAAACATACCATTTGTGAACGATACGACGCGAACGTAGTGTAAGCGACCCAACTAAAAATAAGGTAATGACACGTAAAAGAATATTGTGTAATTCTTTAATAAAATACTCATATTCTTTCACGTAGGAAAATTAAATAAAATATATAACAAAATTTACAAAATTATTAAAATAAATGTAACAATACATGTCATAAAGAAACAGACATGTTATCAACACAAGCGATCTCAAATTACTTCCGTTCTATAGAGAGTAGAGGTACGAGCGGTATGACATTATTTACGTAAACTTTAACATTTGAATCACTTAAGGAGTTTCGGTTAACCGGTTACGACAAAAGATTAACCGGTTAATGATTTGTGTAACCGCTTGCATCCCTATATTTAATACATGATGATCCGTGCATTTCTATCGTTATGATGAATATTCATCATTTGAGTAATTCAATTGCATTAATTTAATAGATGTCGTGTAATCCTTTTATATGAATTGCGATGCTTAATATTTGTGTTAAATGTTTATTTACTTTAGTGTATGATGTGACAGTTTCTCTACGTTGTGTATTTACCGTCCAAGGCGGTGACCCAACACATATTGTACATCTGAGAAAATAATCTTAAAAACATCGTGTAGAGGTTCTGGTCATACTTTTGTTCGTAGAATTGCGTTAAAGACACATGCCACAATTCGAAGGTCAAAACATGGTCATAAGCGTACCATGGATTTGTTTTTTAGTTTGTTTTTGTTTGTAAGAATTTTCCGCCGTCTTCAAAACTATTTCATTCATATCACAGCGGTCTGTTAAACTGTTTACACGTGTCCTGTGTAAGTTGGTTTATTACTTCTAAGTGCAAATACTTACGCCAGAAATTGAACACTGCCCTACATGAATCACAGGTCAGGGAAGAATGGACGTACAAATAATGTCAATGACAATCACAACACACCGGGACGGGAATCGAGCCCACGATCCTCAAATGTTTAGTCAAGCCTTTAACTATGATGGTCAAACCATATGGCTTTCTCGGTAGCGGGTTCGTTGCTTTTTTACAGTTTTGACCCAAGTCGGTTCTTAGATATCTCATTATCAACCTTAAATTTTCTATTTATACAACCACCAATCTTTGGTTCTTCAACCTTACATTCTCTTTATATACATCAAGCAATCGTGGTTTTATAGATATCGTAATATCAATCTTACATTCTCTATTTATACATCAAGTAAATTTGTGTTCCTAGATACCGAAATATCAACCGTACATTATTTATTTATACATCCATAAATCGTGGGCTCTAAGATACCCCACTATTAACATTACATTCTGTAGTCATACATCCAGCAACCTTACATCCTCAATTTATACATCCAGCAATCGTGGGTTCTTAGATATTAAATAATGTAGGAGCGATTGTCCGGTTGGAAAAATAATGTAGGAGCGACTGTCCGCCCTGTAAAAACATAGTAGGAGCGACTGTCCGCCCTGCCAAAACATCGTAGGAGCGCCTGTCTGCCCTGTCAAATTTAGCGTATGAGCGATTGTCCGTAGGAGCGATTGTCCGGGTTTCATCGCAATATCAACCTTACATTCTCTATTAATACATCCAGCAATCGTGGGTTGTTAGATACCGCAATATCAACCAAACATTCACTATTTATACATGCAGCAATCGTGGTTTCTTAGATATCGCAATATCAACCTTACATTCTCAATTTATACATCCAGCAATCGTGGATTCTTAGATATCGTAGTATCAACCTAACATTCACTATTTATACATGCAGCAATCGTGGTTTCTTAGATATCGTAGTATCAACCGTACATTGTCTATTTGTACATGCAGAAGTATTAATTGAAAATGTATGGTTGTCACCTTTTCATTTCATATCATATGTTATCAGACAAACAAGCAGTACAAAATAGTACCGGTATTCAGGCAATCGGACAAAGCGACGGCTATATTCCAATACCACTAGCACAAACATATGTATCCACCATCAATTGATAGTTTTTATTTATTTATGTACGCCACTACGGTACTGAACAAGTAAAACTAAACCAATCTCTCAGACATATTTACAACTTATAACATATTCAACTAAAAATTTCATTGCTAAAAAAGGTGCCATCAATAGATACAATAAGTTGGTGAAATCAACATCAATGACATATGGAAATGGCTGTCATTTAAATTCAGAAGTGTTTGTCGGATTACACATTTACTTATGCCCATTTGAGAATAAAACAAAACGTTTACAGTTGTGTGTAATTAATTCAAAGAGTCTATGTTAAATCGCTTAAGGTTCATGGGGGGGGATGACATTCATAAAAACTTCGCTTTGGTTTATCTTCGTTCAATGTGGTACAATATGGTCAAACTATATATCATTTTAAAGCTTAAGACGGATAGAATAACATGAACACATTTTTGACATTCAATATTTGTGTGCTTTATTCATATTTTGGTTTAAAACCAATACATTTTTACACTAATTTACAAAATCTCAATCTAAAGTTAGGACGGATATGCACTACCTAAAGTTGAATAAATACAAAGCTATATACATATACAAGGTCAAGTTAGCAACATTTCACAGAAAATTATTGTCATAAAACAACAAATGAGTTTTTATTCAACTGCCTTTTTTGGATAAATTTCCTAAACAAAGTTCTAAAAATAATTAAAACGTAACTACTTTTTAATAATCCAGGTATGGTGGATAATAAGAGTCACACTTTTATTTCAAAGGCTTAACAATTTTGTTATTTACCTCTCAACCAAATTGCAAATTTTAAACCATCTCAAATTGAAATAGATTGCACTCATTGCAGACGACATATAAAATTGTAAAGAAATATAAAGAAATTTGCAAACCGATTGATTTTATATTTCGATTCCTTCTACCCATTTTAAAAAGCGTGGCCATCGCTGTGCTCCGTAGAAAAACGTGCAAAACAAATCGGTCGAAACCACGTGCAGTGGTGAGAAAACCGGGTATGTGTATACACATACCTGAGAAAACACATTCTTAATTTGACAGTTGGGTGGCAACTAGTAAAACAACTATTAACATTTATCAGCAAGAGATCGCACTAAATAACAGAAATGACCACGTAGAGATATCATCACTTACCCTATTTCAAATATTTTCCAGTTGAAATTGTCCCCACACGTCTTGTTTAGTTTATTTGTATTGTTTTTCTGGAGCCGAAGTGCATCTCACAGAATATCCATCCAACTTCCGTTGTTTTCACTTTCGTTATTAAAAACTCCGTTTAAAAGAAGTATTTCTACTTTTAGATTGTTTTAAGCGATGTATTATTATATATTATCAATAGAACAGTATACCGTGATGAATTGTACGGAGTTACGTATCGATCTTTCTGTCAGTCTGTAAGCGTACTATTTTATGCGCAATAATATAAGTACAGTGATTCGACAACGATTGAAAACATTGGTGAAATGCTTCTGACATAGTTATTCTTTTGAGTGTTTATGAGGTCTGATCGTGCAGTTTGCAAACATCAACGGAAAGATTACAATCCAATGCATTTGTCATCGTCAACCGTTTGGAATGTCAATTAGGCGATGAGTGAGTTTTTAGCATGTTTCTTTCTATTTTATTAATTTAAAAATGGCTGCCCCCATGGTGATGAAATGACATGTGTTCGAGTTTTGATATTTCTAGATATGTAAACTTTTTTTTACTATTTAAGCGTAACTTGCCCTCGTCAATGTCGATATTAATCACTAGTTATATAATTTTCCGCCGAAATACGTGGAATAAACATGATTCAGATTTTTGAAAATAATGTATATTTGATTGTTAAAATCGCTTTGTATTTTGATTGATTTTGTGGATGTTATGATACGTTGATGTACAAAATTGGTAGCAGTTTGAAGGAAAAACATCCTTTAAAGCATATATGTATACATTTTTAATGTGGCACTCTTGCTTTAGTCAAATTTGAGTTCAATGCTAGGGGTCCCACATTTTTCAAAATGAAGCCTCTACATGAACCTTAACGTGATGAAAAAATGTCTTGACAATATTACGCATGAAATGCACAATTTCCACGAGGATTACACCGTTGCCATCATCAGTTTTCTAAAAAACTGGCCACTATTTTATCTGATTAGAATGGTACATGTGTAGTTATAACAATAAATGCGTTTATAATTTATATAAACATTAAGTGTAACGGACAAGTGTAGTTCAGCAACGGACAAGTTAAATTTCCTAAATTGTTGTCCGTGGACAAGTATAGTTTTTTGAGATTTCGCCACCCCTGAATGTATGATAATAGATAAATATCTTGATTTTACCAAATCAACATAAAAACCACAAAAGTGTGTCTTATTTATAAGTACATGCATTCAATATATCATTGCATTAATAAATTAATTAGCATGTGTTTACCCACTATACATGACTGTGCTCTGTGACCAAGGGGTTAAATGCATGTGTGTAAAGTGCTGTCCAAGTCTGTTCAGTCTGCACAGGCTAATCAGGGAAGGAACTTTCTGCTTTTATATTTTGAAGTTTAAAGAAAGTCTCTCCTTAGCAAAAATCAAGTTTAGTCGGGAAGTGTCGTCCCTGATTAGCCTGTGTAGACTGCACAGGCTTATCTGGGAAGTTATTTTACGCACATGCATTAAACCCCCTTTTTTGAAGAGCACGGCCCAATTATTAATGAACAGTACAAATCAGTTAACATTCTAAAGCTGAATGTGAGACAGTGTGAATTGTACTGGTTTTAATTTTGGTGTATCAGTGACACACGGTGGCTGCATAGTACAGATCCCATTTGAAATAAAGTGTTTTTCTGCGGTAAAAAGTTTTCAAATCTACTCTTACATTAACCAATACAACTGAAAGTGTTTCATTAACTTCTCTGTTTATCACACTCTGTCCTGTGTATGAAGTTTTCTGAACTGTGTTTCCATTACAACTTGAATTGTTTCTTGTTTCATGCTGTATCAAAGGTTTCCATCACCACACTGAGTGTTCTGTATAGTGTATCCAAGACTACTCTTCTAAGTTATGTGTACATATCACAGGTTGTGTTTTAGGAAGTTAAGCACCAGGACGCGGTAGTGTTCAGACGCCTCGTGACTTCTGATGCCATGTCTCTCATTGGGATACAACTGAAATATACAATGAGACTAGCTCTGGGAAAGCCGCAGTTAATGCATGTGCGTAAAGTGTCGTCCCAGATTAGCCTATTAAGTAAAGGGGTATAATGCATGTGCGTAAAGTGTCGTCCCAGATTAGCCTATTAAGTATAGGGGTATAATGCATGTGCGTAAAGTGTCCTCCCAGATTAGCCTTTTAAGTATTGGGGTAGAATGCATGTGCGTAAAGTGTCCTCCCAGATAAGCCTATTAAGTATTGGGGTAGAATGCATGTGCGTAAAGTGTCGTCCAAAATAAGCCTATTAAGTATAGGGGTATAATGCATGTGGGTAAAGTGTCGTCCCAAATTAGCCTATTAAGTATAGGGGTATAATGCATGTGGGTAAAGTGTCGTCCCAAATTAGCCTATTAAGTATAGGGGTATAATGCATGTGGGTAAAGTGTCGTCCCAGATTGGCCTGTTAAGTATAGGGGTATAATGCATGTGCGTAAAGTGTCGTCCCAGATTAGCCTGTTAAGCATAGGGATATAATGCATGTGGTAAAGTGTCGTCCCAGATTGGGCCTGTTAAGTATAGGGGTATAATGCATGTGCGTAAAGTGTCGTCCTAGATTAGCCTATTAAGTATATGGGTATAATGCATGTGCATGAAGTGTCATCCCAGATGAGCCTATTAAGTATAGGGGTATAATGCATGTGCCTAAAGTGTCGTCCCAGATTAGCCTATTAAGTATAGGGGTATAATGCATGTGCATGAAGTGTCATCCAGATGAGCCTATTAAGTATAGGGGTATGATGCATGTGCGTAAAGTGTCGTCCCAGGTTAGCCTGTTAAGTATAGGGGTATAATGCATGTGCGTAAAGTGTCATCCCAGATTAGCCTATTAAGTATAGGGGTATTATGCATGTGCGTAAAGTGTCACCCCAGATTAGCCTATTAAGTATAGGGGTATAATGCATGTGCGTAAAGGTTCATCCCAGATTAGCCTATTAAGTATAGACGTATAATGCATGTGCGTAAAGTGTCGTCCCAGATTAGCCAATTAAGTATAGGGGTATAATGCATGTGCGTAAAGTGTCATCCCAGATTAGCCTATTAAGTATAGGGGGTATAATGCATGTGCATAAAGTGTCGTCCAAGATTAGCCTATTAAGTATAGGGGTATATTGCATGTGCATGAAGTGTCATCCCAGATTAGCCTATAAGTATAGGGGTATATTGCATGTGCATGAAGTGTCATCCCAGATTAGCCTATTAAGTATAGGGGTATAAGGCATGTGCATGAAGTGTCATCCCAGATTAGCCTATTAAGTATATGGGTATAATGCATGTGCATGAAGTGTCATCCCAGATGAGCCTATTAAGTATAGGGGTATAAACGCATGTGCGTAAAGTGTCGTCACAGATTAGCCTGTTCAGTCTAAGGGTATAACGCATGTGCGTAATGTGTCATCCCAGATTAGCCTGTTTAGTCTGCACAGGCTAATCTGGGAAGACACTATCCACATAGACTGTACTTTTGTTATGAATAGAGTTCATTTATCAAAAAATTCATAACACCTGAAATTATAGTTCCAGATAAGCTTTTGTGTACTGCACAGGTTATTCTTGGAAATACTTTACGGATGTGTATTAAGCTCTGTTTGAACAGATTGCGGCATACATATTTGACTGACATGAAATGAAGTTGGTTAAAATATTTAACCTGTTTTTGCAAAAAAATGGCAAAATATATACGGACAGTGCCATTGAAAACATAACACAATCATGACATTCTTGGTTCCTACAACTTAAGTCTAAACTTATAATCAACATTGACGTTGTCTTACACCTATAAATCTTTCTTACCCGGTATTTGTTTTTATGACAACCAACTGTTCACAAATGTATAAATTGAATTGTTTTTTTAACTATTATCGGAGATAACAAACTTAAAAGACTAATGTTTATAAAGAGCAAAATAACACAACAAACATAAAAGAATGCTACAGAGTTGTCAATGAGAAATTAATAGTTGAAAATTAGAAAAACATAAAGCTTTTTTACCACTAAACGACATAATACTTCAGAATGATTCTGTTGTAAACTCTTTAATTTCTGGACCACTTTACTTGTTGAGTGCTTACAAAACATAACAGTGCTTGTGAGCTATATGATAACTTAAGACTGTACTTGTGAGCTACATGACCACTTATGACTGTTCTTGTGAGCTACATGTATATGACAACTAGCCCGGGCAATACACCTAAAGACCATTTTTACTCCTTCATGACAACTGGCCCCTGTCACTCACCGTAGAGTGTGTGGTTTGCAGGCCTTCACGAGAGCGTTCACCAGTTTTCTCGTGTGTAAGAAGTGGACATTCTCATCCATCAAACCATGAATGATCAGTAGACGATTCTCACTGAAAACATGAACGATCAGTAGTCGATTCTCACTGAAAACATGAACGAGAAGTAGACGATTCTCACTGAAAACATGAAATGAATCAGTAGACGATTTCTCACTGAAAACATGAATTATCAGCAGACAATTCTCTCTGAAAACATGATCGATCAGTAGACGATACTCACTGAAAACATGAACAAACAGCAGACGATATCACTAAAAACATGAACGAGCAGTAGACGATTCTCACTGAAAACATGAAGTGATTAGTAGACGATTCTCAATGAAAACATGAATTATCAGCAGACAATTCTCACTGGAAACATGAACGATCAGTAGACGATTCTCACTGAAAACATGAACCATCAGTATACGATTCTCACTAAAAACATGAATGATCAGTAGACGATTCTCACTGAAAACATGAATTATCAGCAGACATTTTCACTGGAAACATAAACGATCAGTAGACGATTCTCACTGAAAATATGACCGATTAGTACGATTCATAATGAAAACATGAATGATCAGTAGATGATTCTCGCTGAAAACATGAATGATCAGTATACGATTCTCGCTGAAAACATGTCGATCAGTAGACAGTACTCACTGAAAATATGAACGATCAGTAGACAGTTCTCACTGAAAACATGAACGATCAGTATACGATTCTCGCTGAAAACATGAACGATCAGTAGACGATTCTCGCTGAAAACATGTCGATCAGTAGACAGTACTCACTGAACCTATGAACGATCAGTAGACAATTCTCACTGAAAACATGAACAATCAGTAGACGGTTCTCACTGAAAATATGAACCATCAGTAGACGATTCTCAGTGAAAACATGAAAGATCACTACACGGTTCTCACTGAAATTATGAACGATCAGTAGACGATTCTCACTGAAAACATGCACTTGTATGTTATCAAAGATACATAAGATGGGAAATGGGATTCAGTTGGATTTCTATTTTATGAAATAATGCCAGAAATTGAGTCCCTTAGTACAAGATATAGAGAATAATAGGCTATCGTTGTGTAATACATCAGTGGGGCTTAGAATTATTCTTATCCTAATATATCGCACAAGAAAAGGGAAGTAACCTGCTTTCCTGTTTATCATACCTCTATTCATAAAATTATTACGAAATAATAAAATGTGATCGCTACGACTCTGCAGTTTTGGCAGTCATGAATATCTTTCATGACGTTTGAGTATAAAATATACTACATCTTAGAATGAAATTGTTTCCCTTGTTGAAACCAATTTATTTCCACCAAAACATAAAGACTTTATAGTTGATTTCAAGTAAAGTACCTTAAAACATTGACATATATAACCCACTACTGACCTGATATACAAAATTATACAAGACACCTTTGTATCAGGCCGGTATCAACAAAGAGGTGTAATGTATAGAGAATAACAGGTTTCTGCCTGATCTTTTTGTTATATCTCTTCCAAGGCTTAGAATAATATAATGGCGAGGCTTGCCGACCCTGATATATTACAAAAAGATCAGGCAGTTACCTGTTTTTCTGTTTATCATATCTCAGCATCCCAATTTTAAAGAATAATGAAACAAGAGATGTGTTTGTCAGAAACACAATGCCCCCTATTGCACCACTTTGAAATAAAATGTCAATATATCATTTGGCAGGTTGGAAATTATCTTCCTTTTAAAGCTTATTACTTCCCTTGAATTGAATATGTTGACTTTTGACCTTGAAGGATGACCTTGACCTTTCATCACTCAAAATGTGCAGCTTCATGAGATACACATGCATGCCAAATATCAAGTTGCTATCTTCAATATTGCTAAAGTTATGGCCAATGTTAAAGTTTTCGGACGGAAGGACGGACGGACAGACTGATGGACAGTTCAACTGCTATATGCCACCCTACCGGGGCATGAAGATTGCTAAAAAACTGCAGTTATAGCGGGAAAGAATGTGACTTTTGTCGTTTGACGTGTTGATAATGACGTCAGAAGCGCGCGCTTAATATTTAAAAAAAAATTGTGCTGTTTGTGTTGCATTTTGTGTTAAAAATATATTACATCTTGGTATCAAATTGTTTGTTATGTTGAATATGATTCGATTTTACTAGAAATCATTACTTTATACTTGATTCCAAGTAATATGACTATCCTCCACACATCATTGATACAAGAACTTCGTGTTGACCATGATATAACAAGACTATTGCCAAGCAATTAAAGTCCCCTACCGGCTCCACCATTGTCAGAATATTTTTTTTGTTGCCATAGCAACCATAATGTTTGCCGTTGGAACAAACTGAAATGACGTGCAATATGTCCATATTGCCATCTATCCATGTTGCAAGTTTCATGAAAAAATATAAAGAACTTTTAAAGTTATCTCAGGATCCAGAAAACCACCATTTCCAGCAGTATTTCTAGTCTATTTGTTGCCATAGCAACCAGAATGTTTGACGTAGGAACAAAATGAAATAACGTGCATAATGTCCATATTGCCATCTATCCATGTTTTAAGTTTCATGAAAAAATATTAAGAACTTTAAAAGTTATTGCAGGATCCAGAAAAGTGTGACAGACTCACAGACTGACGGACACACATTGCGCAAACCATAAGTCCCCTCCGGTGAAACCGGTAGGGGACTAAAAAAATATATCAGGCAACGTTATATCAGGCAGATATCAATGCGGTGGTATGATAAATTTTTGTATCGTTTTCTTAAGAAACACAAGCCTTGTGTTTACTGGTAAAGAAACGGACGAACATCCTACAACCTTATCAAGAGTTTACACTTATGTAATAATTTTGTCATTCTTCTACCGGCTCATAAGTCGGGAGGTATAACAAGAGCTGTCAGAGGACAGCGTGCTCGACTATTCGAGTGCTTGACAGTGTAACGAAAACGATCATGGCGAAATTGTTCATATTCAATACGGTCAATGTAATATAGCTATATTCTAAGTGGAAGAGGCCCAAAATTGAAACATATTGATCGCTTATGTTTTAAATAAGTTGTACTTTATAGACAATTCTGAGTTCAGGTATATTTCCCACAATCTCTTGAACATTTGGAATGACATAAACAAACTAATAAGATTTTATTTCAAGTTTGATAGCAATAGCTTGGTTGGGATGGTTGGACAATCCTTCAAAAATAAAGTAAATAAATATTCCTATATAATAGTCGAGCTAAAAAGATACAAATGTCTTCCATTTTCATAATGTTCACTTCTTAATTTGGATCGAATTGTCATGAAAACGCAAACATATTTCTGTGTGTGTGCAATTTTTATGTCTATCTTAATCAAAGCAGTACATACTCTTCCGGAAAGCTGTCAACGTATGTGAGCACGTTGCCACGGTGATACCCGTACAGGTTGTTAGTGGGCAGGTCCATGTACCGCTCCGTGTATCCAGTGTCGTACAGGTGCCAGTCTACAACCGGGTCACCCGCTATAGACACCTGTGGCATACAAACATCAATATGTTTATAATATAGCGTCACTCTAATAAAAAGGCTCAATGCATGTGTGTAAAGTGTCGTCCCAGATTAGCCTGTGCAGTCTGCCTAAATTGGATTTTCGCTGGAAGAGACTTCCGTTAAAGCGGGTATATACGATCTTGTCAAATATTTATTAATTAATATAAAATGTGTAAAAAACTTATTATACATATATTTCTATATAAACTAAAATAAAAGTTAAGAAGAGCATGTGTCGAAAAATGCCAAATAAGCCATATATTTAATTCTGAAATCGAAAAAGGCTGTACAGCCGAATTCGCCAGCATGTATATAATGCATGTACGATGTGAATCTAAATTTCGTTTAACGGTTCATTATAATTCCTGCAGCGATATCGATTCATACGACACACGAACACTTACTAAAAACACAAATGCATCGGTTATTGTAGGAAAATATGTAAGAATTATCTTCGTCACAATCGACTCGGGGCGCTAATTTGTATTTGCTGCATTTTATGAAATTCGTCTTAAATGAATCATTTTTCTTGTATTTGTGTTTATGATAACATATTTGTATCAATATATTACAATTTAACACATTTAAACATCGTATATACCCGCTTTAAAACAAAAAAACTATAAAAGCAGAAATTGTCCTTGATAAGCTTGTGTGGACTGTACAGGCTATTCTAAGACGACAATTTACTCACACATGTATTAAGCCACATTTTCCCAGAATGAGGCTCATATACATATAATTATTCAGTATTCAAATATGCCTCATAAACAGAGAAACAACTCAAACATAATACTTATAATAAAGCAATGGTTACTAATATTTTCAAGAATTTCATATATCATGCAAGATGACATGAAACAAAAATATTATTATAAACATAAAGAATTATCACAACATAAAGTGATGTATAAAGTGATGTTCTTAGTGATGTATTTAGTGATGTTATAAAGTGATACATAGAGTGATCATCAAGTGATGTATAAAGTGATACATAAAGGGATCTATAAATTGTTGTATGAAGTTATGCATAAAGTGGTGTATGAAAGAAGGTATCAAATGATGTATACTTACGGAAAAAAGTTTAGCTACATGTGTTCACATGCATATAAATATTGACACATTAAATTGTTTCCAATTTATTTTTTAATATTGAAAGATTAACCATTAAGCCACATTTCTGTATCAAACAAATTCATTTCTTCAAGTTCATCTGGTCAAAATTTTACGTGAATTTCGGCATATCATCATCCAATGTCACATACTGTCAATATCGGTTATGGCCTCCCGCTTTAGCAATAACTGCCATGCATCTTCGTCTCATGCTGCCAATAAGGTCCCTGTGACTCCTAGAGGGATCCTAGCCCACCCTCTGTGAAGGGCCCGCTCAAGGTTGTTTTACGTTGTCGACGTCATGACGTTTACGTACTCTTTGGCCTAACACGTCCCACACGTGTTCAATTGGAGAAAGGTCTGGAGGTCTGGCAGGCCAATCCAGTGTTACAATATGGTTTTGTTGAAATACAGCCCGCGTATGACGTGCAGTGTGAGGACGGGCATTATCCTGTTGAAATATGCGGGCGTGTCCTTGGCGTATGAAAGGTACGACAACAGGTCTGATGATCTCGTCCCATATCGAACGGATGTGAGTGTCCCGGGACGTGAACAAGATCTGCTCTTGACTGGTGACTGATGCCACCCCACATCATAACACTGCCACCTCCGTATCTGTCGTGTTCCTTAACGTTGGCGTCATGAAACCGTTCGCCACGACGCCGCCAAAAACCCTCACTCTCTTCCATCGGCAAATCAACGGTGAATCTCGATTCGTCCATGAATAAAACATCGTTCCAGTCGGCACGTGGCCATCGCTGATGAAGCATCGTCCAGTTGAGCTTCCTGGCGGTGGCGTTGTGACAATGGCAACCACCCCAACGTAGGGTCTGTAGCACGTAATCCCTGACGCTCGCAATCGGG